>NW_027328742.1:17791080-17798672 GCF_048564905.1 Vicugna pacos | reverse complement strand
CCTAACCCTAACCCTAACCCTAACCCTAACCCTAACCCTAACCCTAACCCTAACCCTAACCCTAACCCTAACCCTAACCCTAACCCTAACCCTAACCCTAACCCTAACCCTAACCCTAACCCTAACCCTAACCCTAACCCTAACCCTAACCCTAACCCTAACCCTAACCCTAACCCTAACCCTAACCCTAACCCTAACCCTAACCCTAACCCTAACCCTAACCCTAACCCTAACCCTAACCCTAACCCTAACCCTAACCCTAACCCTAACCCTAACCCTAACCCTAACCCTAACCCTAACCCTAACCCTAACCCTAACCCTAACCCTAACCCTAACCCTAACCCTAACCCTAACCCTAACCCTAACCCTAACCCTAACCCTAACCCTAACCCTAACCCTAACCCTAACCCTAACCCTAACCCTAACCCTAACCCTAACCCTAACCCTAACCCTAACCCTAACCCTAACCCTAACCCTAACCCTAACCCTAACCCTAACCCTAACCCTAACCCTAACCCTAACCCTAACCCTAACCCTAACCCTAACCCTAACCCTAACCCTAACCCTAACCCTAACCCTAACCCTAACCCTAACCCTAACCCTAACCCTAACCCTAACCCTAACCCTAACCCTAACCCTAACCCTAACCCTAACCCTAACCCTAACCCTAACCCTAACCCTAACCCTAACCCTAACCCTAACCCTAACCCTAACCCTAACCCTAACCCTAACCCTAACCCTAACCCTAACCCTAACCCTAACCCTAACCCTAACCCTAACCCTAACCCTAACCCTAACCCTAACCCTAACCCTAACCCTAACCCTAACCCTAACCCTAACCCTAACCCTAACCCTAACCCTAACCCTAACCCTAACCCTAACCCTAACCCTAACCCTAACCCTAACCCTAACCCTAACCCTAACCCTAACCCTAACCCTAACCCTAACCCTAACCCTAACCCTAACCCTAACCCTAACCCTAACCCTAACCCTAACCCTAACCCTAACCCTAACCCTAACCCTAACCCTAACCCTAACCCTAACCCTAACCCTAACCCTAACCCTAACCCTAACCCTAACCCTAACCCTAACCCTAACCCTAACCCTAACCCTAACCCTAACCCTAACCCTAACCCTAACCCTAACCCTAACCCTAACCCTAACCCTAACCCTAACCCTAACCCTAACCCTAACCCTAACCCTAACCCTAACCCTAACCCTAACCCTAACCCTAACCCTAACCCTAACCCTAACCCTAACCCTAACCCTAACCCTAACCCTAACCCTAACCCTAACCCTAACCCTAACCCTAACCCTAACCCTAACCCTAACCCTAACCCTAACCCTAACCCTAACCCTAACCCTAACCCTAACCCTAACCCTAACCCTAACCCTAACCCTAACCCTAACCCTAACCCTAACCCTAACCCTAACCCTAACCCTAACCCTAACCCTAACCCTAACCCTAACCCTAACCCTAACCCTAACCCTAACCCTAACCCTAACCCTAACCCTAACCCTAACCCTAACCCTAACCCTAACCCTAACCCTAACCCTAACCCTAACCCTAACCCTAACCCTAACCCTAACCCTAACCCTAACCCTAACCCTAACCCTAACCCTAACCCTAACCCTAACCCTAACCCTAACCCTAACCCTAACCCTAACCCTAACCCTAACCCTAACCCTAACCCTAACCCTAACCCTAACCCTAACCCTAACCCTAACCCTAACCCTAACCCTAACCCTAACCCTAACCCTAACCCTAACCCTAACCCTAACCCTAACCCTAACCCTAACCCTAACCCTAACCCTAACCCTAACCCTAACCCTAACCCTAACCCTAACCCTAACCCTAACCCTAACCCTAACCCTAACCCTAACCCTAACCCTAACCCTAACCCTAACCCTAACCCTAACCCTAACCCTAACCCTAACCCTAACCCTAACCCTAACCCTAACCCTAACCCTAACCCTAACCCTAACCCTAACCCTAACCCTAACCCTAACCCTAACCCTAACCCTAACCCTAACCCTAACCCTAACCCTAACCCTAACCCTAACCCTAACCCTAACCCTAACCCTAACCCTAACCCTAACCCTAACCCTAACCCTAACCCTAACCCTAACCCTAACCCTAACCCTAACCCTAACCCTAACCCTAACCCTAACCCTAACCCTAACCCTAACCCTAACCCTAACCCTAACCCTAACCCTAACCCTAACCCTAACCCTAACCCTAACCCTAACCCTAACCCTAACCCTAACCCTAACCCTAACCCTAACCCTAACCCTAACCCTAACCCTAACCCTAACCCTAACCCTAACCCTAACCCTAACCCTAACCCTAACCCTAACCCTAACCCTAACCCTAACCCTAACCCTAACCCTAACCCTAACCCTAACCCTAACCCTAACCCTAACCCTAACCCTAACCCTAACCCTAACCCTAACCCTAACCCTAACCCTAACCCTAACCCTAACCCTAACCCTAACCCTAACCCTAACCCTAACCCTAACCCTAACCCTAACCCTAACCCTAACCCTAACCCTAACCCTAACCCTAACCCTAACCCTAACCCTAACCCTAACCCTAACCCTAACCCTAACCCTAACCCTAACCCTAACCCTAACCCTAACCCTAACCCTAACCCTAACCCTAACCCTAACCCTAACCCTAACCCTAACCCTAACCCTAACCCTAACCCTAACCCTAACCCTAACCCTAACCCTAACCCTAACCCTAACCCTAACCCTAACCCTAACCCTAACCCTATCCCTAACCCTAACCCTAACCCTAACCCTAACCCTAACCCTAACCCTAACCCTAACCCTAACCCTAACCCTAACCCTAACCCTAACCCTAACCCTAACCCTAACCCTAACCCTAACCCTAACCCTAACCCTAACCCTAACCCTAACCCTAACCCTAACCCTAACCCTAACCCTAACCCTAACCCTAACCCTAACCCTAACCCTAACCCTAACCCTAACCCTAACCCTAACCCTAACCCTAACCCTAACCCTAACCCTAACCCTAACCCTAACCCTAACCCTAACCCTAACCCTAACCCTAACCCTAACCCTAACCCTAACCCTAACCCTAACCCTAACCCTAACCCTAACCCTAACCCTAACCCTAACCCTAACCCTAACCCTAACCCTAACCCTAACCCTAACCCTAACCCTAACCCTAACCCTAACCCTAACCCTAACCCTAACCCTAACCCTAACCCTAACCCTAACCCTAACCCTAACCCTAACCCTAACCCTAACCCTAACCCTAACCCTAACCCTAACCCTAACCCTAACCCTAACCCTAACCCTAACCCTAACCCTAACCCTAACCCTAACCCTAACCCTAACCCTAACCCTAACCCTAACCCTAACCCTAACCCTAACCCTAACCCTAACCCTAACCCTAACCCTAACCCTAACCCTAACCCTAACCCTAACCCTAACCCTAACCCTAACCCTAACCCTAACCCTAACCCTAACCCTAACCCTAACCCTAACCCTAACCCTAACCCTAACCCTAACCCTAACCCTAACCCTAACCCTAACCCTAACCCTAACCCTAACCCTAACCCTAACCCTAACCCTAACCCTAACCCTAACCCTAACCCTAACCCTAACCCTAACCCTAACCCTAACCCTAACCCTAACCCTAACCCTAACCCTAACCCTAACCCTAACCCTAACCCTAACCCTAACCCTAACCCTAACCCTAACCCTAACCCTAACCCTAACCCTAACCCTAACCCTAACCCTAACCCTAACCCTAACCCTAACCCTAACCCTAACCCTAACCCTAACCCTAACCCTAACCCTAACCCTAACCCTAACCCTAACCCTAACCCTAACCCTAACCCTAACCCTAACCCTAACCCTAACCCTAACCCTAACCCTAACCCTAACCCTAACCCTAACCCTAACCCTAACCCTAACCCTAACCCTAACCCTAACCCTAACCCTAACCCTAACCCTAACCCTAACCCTAACCCTAACCCTAACCCTAACCCTAACCCTAACCCTAACCCTAACCCTAACCCTAACCCTAACCCTAACCCTAACCCTAACCCTAACCCTAACCCTAACCCTAACCCTAACCCTAACCCTAACCCTAACCCTAACCCTAACCCTAACCCTAACCCTAACCCTAACCCTAACCCTAACCCTAACCCTAACCCTAACCCTAACCCTAACCCTAACCCTAACCCTAACCCTAACCCTAACCCTAACCCTAACCCTAACCCTAACCCTAACCCTAACCCTAACCCTAACCCTAACCCTAACCCTAACCCTAACCCTAACCCTAACCCTAACCCTAACCCTAACCCTAACCCTAACCCTAACCCTAACCCTAACCCTAACCCTAACCCTAACCCTAACCCTAACCCTAACCCTAACCCTAACCCTAACCCTAACCCTAACCCTAACCCTAACCCTAACCCTAACCCTAACCCTAACCCTAACCCTAACCCTAACCCTAACCCTAACCCTAACCCTAACCCTAACCCTAACCCTAACCCTAACCCTAACCCTAACCCTAACCCTAACCCTAACCCTAACCCTAACCCTAACCCTAACCCTAACCCTAACCCTAACCCTAACCCTAACCCTAACCCTAACCCTAACCCTAACCCTAACCCTAACCCTAACCCTAACCCTAACCCTAACCCTAACCCTAACCCTAACCCTAACCCTAACCCTAACCCTAACCCTAACCCTAACCCTAACCCTAACCCTAACCCTAACCCTAACCCTAACCCTAACCCTAACCCTAACCCTAACCCTAACCCTAACCCTAACCCTAACCCTAACCCTAACCCTAACCCTAACCCTAACCCTAACCCTAACCCTAACCCTAACCCTAACCCTAACCCTAACCCTAACCCTAACCCTAACCCTAACCCTAACCCTAACCCTAACCCTAACCCTAACCCTAACCCTAACCCTAACCCTAACCCTAACCCTAACCCTAACCCTAACCCTAACCCTAACCCTAACCCTAACCCTAACCCTAACCCTAACCCTAACCCTAACCCTAACCCTAACCCTAACCCTAACCCTAACCCTAACCCTAACCCTAACCCTAACCCTAACCCTAACCCTAACCCTAACCCTAACCCTAACCCTAACCCTAACCCTAACCCTAACCCTAACCCTAACCCTAACCCTAACCCTAACCCTAACCCTAACCCTAACCCTAACCCTAACCCTAACCCTAACCCTAACCCTAACCCTAACCCTAACCCTAACCCTAACCCTAACCCTAACCCTAACCCTAACCCTAACCCTAACCCTAACCCTAACCCTAACCCTAACCCTAACCCTAACCCTAACCCTAACCCTAACCCTAACCCTAACCCTAACCCTAACCCTAACCCTAACCCTAACCCTAACCCTAACCCTAACCCTAACCCTAACCCTAACCCTAACCCTAACCCTAACCCTAACCCTAACCCTAACCCTAACCCTAACCCTAACCCTAACCCTAACCCTAACCCTAACCCTAACCCTAACCCTAACCCTAACCCTAACCCTAACCCTAACCCTAACCCTAACCCTAACCCTAACCCTAACCCTAACCCTAACCCTAACCCTAACCCTAACCCTAACCCTAACCCTAACCCTAACCCTAACCCTAACCCTAACCCTAACCCTAACCCTAACCCTAACCCTAACCCTAACCCTAACCCTAACCCTAACCCTAACCCTAACCCTAACCCTAACCCTAACCCTAACCCTAACCCTAACCCTAACCCTAACCCTAACCCTAACCCTAACCCTAACCCTAACCCTAACCCTAACCCTAACCCTAACCCTAACCCTAACCCTAACCCTAACCCTAACCCTAACCCTAACCCTAACCCTAACCCTAACCCTAACCCTAACCCTAACCCTAACCCTAACCCTAACCCTAACCCTAACCCTAACCCTAACCCTAACCCTAACCCTAACCCTAACCCTAACCCTAACCCTAACCCTAACCCTAACCCTAACCCTAACCCTAACCCTAACCCTAACCCTAACCCTAACCCTAACCCTAACCCTAACCCTAACCCTAACCCTAACCCTAACCCTAACCCTAACCCTAACCCTAACCCTAACCCTAACCCTAACCCTAACCCTAACCCTAACCCTAACCCTAACCCTAACCCTAACCCTAACCCTAACCCTAACCCTAACCCTAACCCTAACCCTAACCCTAACCCTAACCCTAACCCTAACCCTAACCCTAACCCTAACCCTAACCCTAACCCTAACCCTAACCCTAACCCTAACCCTAACCCTAACCCTAACCCTAACCCTAACCCTAACCCTAACCCTAACCCTAACCCTAACCCTAACCCTAACCCTAACCCTAACCCTAACCCTAACCCTAACCCTAACCCTAACCCTAACCCTAACCCTAACCCTAACCCTAACCCTAACCCTAACCCTAACCCTAACCCTAACCCTAACCCTAACCCTAACCCTAACCCTAACCCTAACCCTAACCCTAACCCTAACCCTAACCCTAACCCTAACCCTAACCCTAACCCTAACCCTAACCCTAACCCTAACCCTAACCCTAACCCTAACCCTAACCCTAACCCTAACCCTAACCCTAACCCTAACCCTAACCCTAACCCTAACCCTAACCCTAACCCTAACCCTAACCCTAACCCTAACCCTAACCCTAACCCTAACCCTAACCCTAACCCTAACCCTAACCCTAACCCTAACCCTAACCCTAACCCTAACCCTAACCCTAACCCTAACCCTAACCCTAACCCTAACCCTAACCCTAACCCTAACCCTAACCCTAACCCTAACCCTAACCCTAACCCTAACCCTAACCCTAACCCTAACCCTAACCCTAACCCTAACCCTAACCCTAACCCTAACCCTAACCCTAACCCTAACCCTAACCCTAACCCTAACCCTAACCCTAACCCTAACCCTAACCCTAACCCTAACCCTAACCCTAACCCTAACCCTAACCCTAACCCTAACCCTAACCCTAACCCTAACCCTAACCCTAACCCTAACCCTAACCCTAACCCTAACCCTAACCCTAACCCTAACCCTAACCCTAACCCTAACCCTAACCCTAACCCTAACCCTAACCCTAACCCTAACCCTAACCCTAACCCTAACCCTAACCCTAACCCTAACCCTAACCCTAACCCTAACCCTAACCCTAACCCTAACCCTAACCCTAACCCTAACCCTAACCCTAACCCTAACCCTAACCCTAACCCTAACCCTAACCCTAACCCTAACCCTAACCCTAACCCTAACCCTAACCCTAACCCTAACCCTAACCCTAACCCTAACCCTAACCCTAACCCTAACCCTAACCCTAACCCTAACCCTAACCCTAACCCTAACCCTAACCCTAACCCTAACCCTAACCCTAACCCTAACCCTAACCCTAACCCTAACCCTAACCCTAACCCTAACCCTAACCCTAACCCTAACCCTAACCCTAACCCTAACCCTAACCCTAACCCTAACCCTAACCCTAACCCTAACCCTAACCCTAACCCTAACCCTAACCCTAACCCTAACCCTAACCCTAACCCTAACCCTAACCCTAACCC
>NW_027328742.1:17058580-17101080 GCF_048564905.1 Vicugna pacos | reverse complement strand
GAGGAGTTGGAGGAGGAGGAGGAGGAGGATGATGATGAGGAGGAGGATGTGGAGGAGGAGGAGGATGTGGAGGAGGTGGAGGAGGAGTAGCTGGAGGAGGAGGAGGAGGTGGTGGAGGAGGAGGTGGTGGAGGAGGAGGAGGTGGTGGAGGAGGAGGAGGAGGTTGTGGAGGAGGAGGAGGTGGAGGAGGAGGTGGAGGAAGAGGAGGATTATTAAGATAATCCTCAAGATTTTTTCTAATTTCCAAAATAATATTGAATTAAAGCTACTTCATACGCAACTATTAAGAAAGAAAGTAATTGCTGCCAGTCTTCCAGATAGCCTGCAAGGAGTTCAAGAATTGAATTATGGAGAATTAACTGGATAACTCAATCTGGAAGTAGATTTACCACTGGTGCAGCATTTAGCCTCTAATGAAAAGAGCCAGAAGCAGTCTTTCGATGGAATCTAAAAGTACGCTCAGTTCTTTCCTGGTTTCTAGGACCAGGAAGAGAAGTACTACCTTTCTCTACCTAAAAAGGAATGTGGAGGAGTAGGAGGAGGTGGAGGAGGAGGAGGAGGTGGAGGAGGAAGAGGAGGTGGAGGAGGAAGTGGAGGTGGAGGAGGAAGAGGAGGTGGAGGAGTATGTGGAGGAGGAGGAGGTGGAGGAGGTGGAGGAGGAGGAGGTGAAGGAGGTGGAGGAGGAGTTGGAGGAGCTGGAGGAGGAGGTGGATGTGGAATTGGAGGAGGAGGAGGAGGAGGAGGTGGACTAGTTGGAGGAGGTGGAGGAGGAGAAGGTGGAGGAATAGGAGGAGGAGGAGGAGGTGGAGGAGGAGGATGAGGTGCAGGAGTTGGAGGATGAGGAGGAGGAGGTGGAGGAGGAGGAGGTGGAATAGGAGGATGAGGTGGAGGAGGAGGAGGATGTGGAGGAGGTGGAGGAGGAGAAGGAGGTGGAAGAGGAGGCGGAGGAGGAGAAGGAGGAGGAGCTGGAGGAGGAGGAGGAGGTGGTGGAGGAGGAGGTGGAGGAGGAGGAGGTGGAGGAGGATTATTAAAATAATCCTCAAGATTGTTTCTAATTTCCAAAATAATACTTAATTAAAGCTACTTCCTACGCAACGATTAACAAAGAAAGCAATTGCTGCCAGTCTTCCAGATAGCTTGCAAGGAGTTCAAGATTTGAATTATGGGGAATTAACTGGATAAATCAAGCTGGAAGTAGATTTACCACTGGTGCAGCATTTAGCCTCTAATAAAAAGAGCCAGAAGCAGTCTTTCGATGGAATCTCAAAGTACGCACAGTTCCTTCCTGGTTTCTAGGACCAGGAAGAGCAGTACTACGTTTCTCTACCTAAAAAGGAATGTGGAGGAGTAGGAGGAGGTGGAGTAGGAGGAGGAGGTGGAGGAGGAGGAGGATGTGGTGGAGGAGGAGGAGGATGAGCAGGAGGAGGAGGATGTGGAGGAGGAGGAGGATGTGGAGGAGGTGGAGGAGGAGGAGGTGGAGAAGGCGGTGGAGGAGGAGGAGGTGGAGGAGGTGGTGGAGGAGGAGGTGGTGGAGGAGGAGTAGGTGGTGGAGGAGGAGGAGGAGGTGGAGGAGGAGGAGGTGGAGGATTATTAAAATAATCCTCAAGATTGTTTCTAAGTTCCAAAATAATATTGAATTAAAGCTATTTCATACGCAACTATTAAGAAAGAAAGTAATTGATGCCAGTCTTCCAGATAGCCTGCAAGGAGTTCCAGAATTGAATTATGGAGAATTAACTGGATAAATCAATCTGGAAGTAGATTTACCACTGGTGCAGCATTTAGCCTCTAATGAAAAGAGCCAGAAGCAGTCTTTCGATGGAGTCTAAAAGTACGCTCAGTTCTTTCCTGGTTTCTAGGACCAGGAAGAGCAGTACTACCTTTCTCTACCTAAAAAGGAATGTGGAGGAGTAGGAGGAGGTGGAGGAGGAGGAGGAGGTGGAGGAGGAAGAGGAGGTGGAGGAGGAAGAGCAGGTGGAGGAGTATGTGGAGGAGGAGGAGGTGGAGGAGGAGAAGTTGGAAGAGGAGGAGGTGGAGGAGGAGGAGGTGGTTGAGGTGGAGGAGGAGGTGGTTGAGGTGGAGGAGGAGGTGGAGGAGGAAGAGGTGGAGGAGGGGGAGGAGGAGGGGGAGGAGGAGGTGGAGGAAGAGGAGGAGGTGGTGGAGGAGTATGTGGAGGAGGAGGATGTGGAAGAGGAGGAAGTGGAGGAGGTGGAGGAGGTGGTGGAGGACGAGGTGGAGGAGGTGGTGGTGGAGGAGGAGGAGGTGGAGGAGGAGGTGGATGTGGAATTGGAGGAGGCGGAGGAGGTTGAGGAGGAGGAGGTGGAGGAGGAGGAGTTTGAGGAGGTGGAGGAGGAGGAGGAGAACGAGTTGGAGGAGGTGGAGGAGGAGGAGGAGGTGGAGGAGGAGGAGGTGGAGGAGGAGGAGGTGGAGGAGGAGGAGGATGTGGAGGAGGAGGAGGATGTGGAGGAGGAGGATTATTAAAATAATCCTCAAGATTATTTCTAATTTCCAAAATAATACTTAATTAAAGCTACTTCATACTCATCTATTAACAAAGAAAGTAATTGCTTCCAGTCTTCCAGATAGCCTGCAAGGAGTTTCAGAATTGAATTATGGAGAATTAACTGGATAAATCAATCTGGAAGTAGATTTACCACTGGTGCAGCATTTAGCCTCTAATGGAAAGAGCCAGAAGCAGTCTTTCGATGGAATCTCAAAGTACGCTCAGTTCTTTCCTGGTTTCTTTGACCAGGAAGAGCAATACTACCTTTCTCTACCTAAAAAGGAATGTGGAGGAGTGGAGGAGGTGGAGTAGGAGGAGGTGGAAGAGGAGGAGTTGGAAGAGGAGGAGGTGGAGGAGGAAGATGAGGAGGAGGAGGTGGAGGAGGAGGAGGTGGTGGAGGTGGAGGAGGAGGTGGAGGAGGAAGAGGTGGAGGATGGGGAGGAGGAGGGGGAGTTGGAGGAGGAGGTGGAGGAAGAGGAGAAGGTAGAGGAGGTGGAGGAGTATGTGGAGGAGGAGGATGTGGAAGAGGAGGAAGTGGAGGAGGTGGAGGAGGTGGTGGAGGACGAGGTGGAGGAGGTGGTGGAGGAGGAGGAGGTGGAGGAGGAGGAGGAGAACGAGTTGGAGGAGGTGGAGGAGGAGGAGGAGGTGGAGGAGGAGGAGGAGGACGTGGAGGAGGTTGAGGAGGAGGTGGAGTTGGAGAAGGAGGAGGTGGAGGAGGAGGAGGAGGTGGAGGAGGAGGTGGAGGAGGAGGACGACATGGAGGAGGAGGAGGATGTGGAGGAGTAGGAGGATGTGGAGGAGGAGGCTTATTAAAATAATCCTCAAGATTGTTTCTAATTTCCAAAATAATATTTAACTGAAGATACTTCATACGCAACTGTTAGCAAAGAAAGTAATTGCTGCCGTGGGGGTGATACAAACCCCACTGAAGGACGTGCCCTAACGGGGGCCTCATGTCATGTCAGGGACAGGGCAATCTCTTGGATGAAAGGAGCACTGTGTGTTGGAATAAAAATAAGATTGACACAAGTTTGGTCAAGTTTATGGAGAATTTGGAACACTTGAAAGGAGGATTTAATTTAGATTTGGCATGATATGTTGATGAGAGCAAATTTGACTCACTGAGCAGAAAGTAGCTTGATTATAGTTTAATTCTTGTATTGTTTACAAAAAACACGTGTAGCAGCATTTGCTTCGAGGAGACAACTTTCGTTTTAGCATCTACTGCCAGAGAAGATTTGGAAGTGAGAGATGGAAAACCACAGTGGAGAAATTCCTTGGACGTGTGCAATAGCAATGTTATACAGAAATGGTTGTGCTACTGGAAGTAGAGTTGCTGGGTTTTATGAAGCAACAGAAGAGAAGGCTCTTTTTTATGGACTGAATATCTAGAAGTTTCAGATAGAGAGCTCCAAATGAGTTAGAACAAATGAGTCCCAGAAGTGGACCACGTGGAACAGACACAGGAAACAAGGTAATGTAAGATGGAGATACAGAAGAACTGGGACCCAGATGCTCATAGTGAAAAGCCTCACCAGTATTAATGTGGGACAATATATTGTCAGCAGTTGAAGTATGTGGTTGTTATAACCAACTATAATGTATGATCTGCTTAATTTCTATTAGGATGTGTGTGTGTGTGTGTGTGTGTAGAGGGAGGGAGAGATAGAGAGTTATTAACCATCAGCAAGCAATATATTTTAAATCATGAGTTGATGTCTCCTTGCATTTTAAGTAAGTTCTTCATTAAAAGAAGAACTTCATTTATTTTTAGATGGAGGTATTTGAGTTAGGTGAGCCAATTGCTATGGCTGGCCATTAACCCTTTTGAAGAGAAGAGTGAGATAGAACAGAATTTTGAGAAGGAAGTGGAGAAGTAAATAAATCAGTGAAAAAGATGTCCAAGAACAAATTTTACAAGGTAAAATGGAATTCAAGTACAGCATCCAAATCAAAGTTTTCAAATACAAAGTAAGAATACACATATCTTTACAGTTCAAAGATGAAGAAGATAAGGGAAAAAAACATTGATTTTGGTGAAAAGGTCAGAGATGACCTTCTTGAAGGCAGTTTTCACGCGTGGTGGGACTTAAGTGGTTATGGGGACAAGGGCTAAGAATTTACAATTGAAGAAATAGAAGTAATGAGTGCAGACTTGTCTTTAACATATTAGAGACAATAGTGTGGGGTGTGTACTAAGCAAAAAGTTGAGGGGCAGAGGGGTATTTGTATTTTGAGAGAGGAGGTCTGAGTAACTTTATATAGAAAGAGGAAAAGGGAGGTAATGCAAACAGTATTAAAACTGCAATGGGCAGGGGAGAGGGGTGGTTTTCAATAAAACTTGCTCTTTTGTAGAAGCCAGAATGAAAAGGGATCAAGCACTGAATTATCGATGGCAGGAAACAGGAGAGTCATTATTTTTCTCAGAAAAGAAAAAGGACATGAGTAAAAGATTTGAAGAAATTTAAAAATATTAGAATAGCTACTATAGAGTGTGGAATAGGAATAGGGTCAAGATGAACATAAGGACTGTTGAGGTACAGCCAGGGCTCTCTGAGATTAGGTATAGTACTTATTATATGTAATCAGTCATTTGTAGAGACTCTTCACATCAACTTCCAACAAGGTAGAAGAGAGAACAGAGGAAACCTCAGGTAAAAGTGATTAAAGTTTCAGGAATGCAGTACAGGCCAAGGGGATGAGTGACTCTAGGATGCCTTAAAGGGGGTATTGAGATGACAGATTACAATATGCACCCAAACTAGAGAGGTGAGTGGAATCAATTCAGTTTAGCATTAATGGAAAGTCTCTAGTTTCAAGGCCAGTGCTAGGAAGAAAGAAAAAAAAAAACAAGCAATCAAATAAGCAGGTGGTGAAGAATCAGAGGTCACAATGAAAGCAAAGAGTCAAAAAGCCTTAGAACAGATGTGAAAGTGGAAAATGGAGAAAATTAAAAACTATAAGTCAGAGAAAAATCATTCAAGTTCCAACTCTACCCAAACTCTTCTGAGATGAGGATTTGCCAGATGGCAACTCTTTAATTGTAAGTCATTGCAGTTGAGAAGGTCAAAGAACTGTGGTGCCAGGATGCACATAGGTTGTCACAGTGGTTGAGAAAAGCACTAAGCAGAAAGGCATGAAACAGTTGAAGGAAGAAAACTCATCAATAAAGTCATCAAGATACATCTGGACAGCAGGAAAGTGTAGCTACAGGATTTAGAGGTGAAGGAATATGGAGGACTTAACAGACTTCAGAAGAGGAAGTAACAGCGATAATGAAAGAGTATTCTAAAACAGCAATGAAAAACGAGTTATACTGACCATACTTCCTAGTCCAGTCATTGAAAAGGCTTATAGAGAAGATACGTGTTTAGTTTTATAAAATATTGCCAAAGGTAGCTATGTCATTTTATCACACCAAAAGTAATTGTACCATTTTGTAAAACCCTGAATAAGGTACTAAAATTCTAGTTGCTCATCAGCCTCATCAAATTTTGGTGTTAAATTTGGTGTTTCCAACCTGAATGTCCATCGATAGATGACTGGATAAAGAAGCTGTGGCATATACATACAATGGAATACTACTCAGCCATAAAAATGAATAAAACATGTGCCATTTGCAGCAACATGAGTGGACCTGGAGATCATCATTCTAAGTGAAGTAAGCCAGAAGGAGAAAGAAAAATACCATATGACAGCAGTCATATGTGAATCTAAAAAAGATGAAAAGATACAAATGAACGTAAACACATTTACAAAACAGAAACAGACCCACAGACACAGAAAAGAAACTTATGGTTCCCAGGGGGAAAGGGAGTGGGAAGGGATAAATTGGGAGTATGAGATTTGCAGATACTGACTACTGTAGATAAAATGGATAAACAACAAGTTTCCATTATATGGAACAGGGAACTATATTCAATGCCTTGTAGTAACCTATAATGAAAAAAGAATATGAAAAGGAATATATGTATGTGGATGTATGACTGAAACATTATGCTGTACACCAGAAACTGACACATTATAAACTGACTATACCTCAATTAAAATATATACATATTTAAAAAAATATTTTACTTCTCATTATTTTATTCTTAGTGTTTTGTTTTTTGATCCTATCATTAATACACTTTTTTTAATTGTCAGCTTTATTTCCCAATTGTTTGCTGCTGTTACATAAAAATGCTATTATTATTTATACTGACCTTGTATCCAGTGCCTTTGCTAAATTCACTTCTTAGTTCTCATATTTGTTTTATAGATACTTTAATATACTCTACATTTACAAAGAAAAATCCATGTCATTTGTGAATAAAGGGTGTTTTACTACCTCCTATATGATCTACTTGTCTTACAGTTCATTGTCTTTCCGTGTTGCATGGGGAATGACTTCCAATACAGTACTGAATATAAGCAGTGCAGGCAGGCATGCTTGTCTCATTCCTGGTCTTATGGGAAAAGTGTCTTTGACCTTTACGTGTCATGCTATTTGGAATAATTCTGCATATTCCTTTCATCAAATTAAAAATATCCTCTTTGATTCTTATTTGCTGAGAACTTTTATAGTGAATGGACACTGAATAGTTTCAAAGATTTTTTCCTTAGTCTGTTGAAATGATTATATGAGTTTCCCCTTATTCTGTTAATGTAGTAAGTTACAATGACTTTTTGAAAAATCTACTGTCTCACTTTGTGAGTGTAGGGCAGCAGTGGGGCATATAGCTCCTCCGGTTCTCAGACTGTCTCCTCTTTCAGCTTCTCTGAATTCTGGGCCAAGTGCATACACAACCCTGGGTGAATACTGCCAGCTTCTCCCACAAGTTACCCATGACATGAAAGTTGGAGGTGATAAGAGAGAAATGGGTTCTAGTTCTCCATTAACTTTTTAAAATGTTAAACCAACTTAACATTCCTGGTACTATCACCCTCTTGGTCATTATACTGATTTGATATGTATTGCTGAATTTTATTTGCAAATATTTTGTAGAGAATATTTGCATCTAAGTTCATGAGAGTTATTTGTCTGTAGTTCCTTTCCTTGTAATGACTTTGTGTAACTTTGTTATCAGGGAAGTTAATGTCTTATTAAACAAATTGAAAGTATTTCCTACTTAATTTTCTGAAACAGTTTGTGTGAGATGGTATTATATTTCCCTCAAATGGTTGCTAGAATTTACCAGTGAATCCATCTGGGGCTGCAGTTTTCTTTGTGAACAAATTTTTTATAATAAACTTAATTTCTTTAATATACATACAAATATTACAGTTTTCTACTAATCTTGTGTAAAGTTGGTATGTTGATTCTGCAAATAATTTGTTGATTTCATCCAAAATTTGTGTTAATTGCATTTTTCAGAATTCCATTTTATTTAACTATTTGATTTTAGCTAACCTTCCCTGTACTATCTTGGTGGTTGCTCTAGGAGTTGCAGTGTGTACCTTTAACATCTCAGTCTACTCAGTGTTAAAATTGGACCGCTTCACGTAAAGTTTTAAAAACTCACAGCCGTGTAAGCCCACTTACCTCATCCCCTCCATTCTTTCTGCCATAGTTGTCCCTTGTATATAAATCATATAATGTAAATTTATATTTTTAAACAAAATTTTATATATATTTTAAATGAAGAGAAAAAAGTGTATATATTATATAATTATAGTGGTATTTCTTTGAAAACATCATGAAAGCCCTTTCCCTTAGCAACATTTGAGCCTTTCATCCTGTATATCTCAGTGTGAATGAATTGATCAAATTCCTTTCTAAAAGTAAGTTCTTATGGGTTGCATCAGGCAGCTCAGTAACTTGTTGGTCAGAAAGACAAAGCTAAAATCCAGGGGAGAAACTGGTTTATTTTTCCTTCACTAATATCTATACTCTTTCGTGTTGTTGTATGACTCCTTAAGACACTATTCTTCATGTAACAACCTCTCTGCCCTAAACAGATTCACAGCACGCACGTGCGCGCGCGCGCACACACACACACACACACACACACACACACACACACACAGAATCAATGACTAAAATGCACACCACAGGAAGTGGTTAGTACAAGTGGGAAAGTTTGATTAGAATGATGAGTTGGAGGAAGGTCATCAAACTTCATGATAAATTGCAAAGCAAGGACAAAGGAAAAAGAATGTGCTTTACACAAAACTTTATCTTATTCAAGTAATCTGCTGGAAAGAGCCACGGTCGACAGAGCCATTAATTTCTTAGTTTAATAGTTTGAGGTGAATTGCTTTAAGGAATGGTCTGTTCAGAACTGAAGCTGTTGTAAGCCTTTGCAGGCAGCATAATTAAAAGTAGAGTGATTACCTCAGTGCTAATGACTGAATTTTGGACATAACAATGAACAAATGATTTTGCAGATATTTATCATCACAGGAAAACACAATTTAAACAACTTTTTAGGTTAAAGAGTTTATTAGTGGTAAACGGAACAAATGATCTGAAACATGGTGATACAAAGGAATTTAGTCTTAAATGATCTAGCAGAGAAATAAAATGAATTTCAGATCCAAACAGCTTTGGGATGTAGTCATTTTTTTTTACTATATTATTAGAAATTGTAGACTAGAATGAATGTAACTGTTCACTTAATTAAATAAATAGTAGACAGAAATAAGTTCTTTAAAATTATTCTTAACATTAAAGGCAAATACATTTTATATAGATAATCATAAAATCCTAAAATGTACAAAATCTTCTCAAAAGTTGGAATTCTTTTGTACATGTTAATACACATGTAATATTTGTATTACATTATGACACATGATTTGTAAGTTTAATGGAAATTATGATTATTTTACTTTAGGAATACTTCTTTTGATGCACATATAAATTTTGGGAGGTGTTGTTTGGTAGTTTCAACACCAAAGATAAGTGGGTGCACCGGCAGATAAGGTGGAGGAGAGGTAGGATGATCCGGAAGATGGCCGTATGCCTGCCTTCAGCACAGTGGGGCTTTACTGCCTCTAAGTGAGTGCCAGCAGGAGACCAGTTAGAACCCAGCAGCTGCAACTGTGTGGTAGCGACAAGGACCTAACCAAAAATGACCCAATGCTTATTGTAATATAATTAGCATTGTGGTTTAGGCCCCCCTTGGATTTTTCTGTGTGCATCATGGGTAAGGACATGTGCAAAAGGGGACGAGCATGACTAAGCACTCCCGGGGCAAGAGCTGTCAGTCAATCAAGAGACCACCTCTAAGACAGGGTATAAGAGAAGGGGGAGACGGAGACCATTGCTCTCCGCCCTTGGACCAGCCTGCCCCCCGTTCTTGGAGGTGTACTTTCCCTTTGCTAAATAAAACCTTTAAAATCTTTCGCTACACAATGCTTCCATCTCCCATCTGAATTCTTCTCTTTTGGGTAAGACAAAAACTTAGGTCTTTTCCCTTCCCCTTTTGGGGCAGCAGTGTTACTAAATGTGAAATGCAGAATGAATGTCTTTTACTAATTGTAGAAAGACACATATACTAAGAGAAGACTATGAAAATATTAGTCAGCAGTGCTAGGATCTGATAAACAGGTAAAAAAATATGATTTGGCAATTTATTTATAGCTACAACTTCTGTCAGTTAGTTTCATATATTTATGGTGAAATTGCTTTCATGTTTATTTGAAATATTTTTTAAAAATCAGGCAATTGACTAAGAAATCAGTTTGTAAAAGTAATAAATGTCAACTTAAAAAAATCCTTCTGTTACCAATTGATAAAAGAAAGGGCTTATTAATAATAATAAAATATAGTAAATATTAAAAGGGCATAAACCAAACTAGTGTTGATAAGAAAAATACGAGTTTATACTTTGTCCCATGGATACTTTGATGGTTCAAGACAGATGTTCTAGGCAACAATTTACTAAATTGTAAGTATCTCCAGGTTGATATAATCAAGTGACAACAAGAGTTATCTCTTCATTTTGAACTTTGGTAACACAAAGTGCTCAACAATCAATGCTCGCAGGGAAAGATGATTAAATCAACATCAATTAACAAAATAATTTTTAAGGTTAAAATGTAATCTGAGTGTCCCAAGAAAGAAGCCCTTACTAACCCAGGGAAAAAAAGCAATTACAAGTATATTTTTGTTGTTGTTATGAACCTTGTTAATTAAGACTAATAAAAACTGTGATTTTTCTCCTAGAAAATCGTCCCCATTTTTGCCACTTCCCCTTAAATGCTGCCATTACAGGGTATTAAACACTTCCCTTAGGAGTCCAAGTTGTTGATGCCAACACACATATTGAAGGCATTAGGATGAGGGGAAGATTCATTCCTACAAATATGAAGAAACGGAAAATCTTTTATACCCCAGAGAAGTCAGAGAATGTTATTAGAAAGCACAAGCTGCCTAATGACCGGGAGGGATAATCTAGAAATAGGTGTTCACTTTAGAAGTGTCCTTATTTTAAGCAGTGGTGATCCCAGTTGCATTAAATAAGCTTTTGCAAAATAATTATCGAACATACACTAGTAAGTATCATATGAAAAAAATAAAGTTTTCCCAATGGGATCTAGATCTGCTACTGGTAATTTAAGTGTTTGTTGATAGAATTTAGCAAAATTTAGGCTCACAACTTGAAAATGATGCATGAATTATATTTATGTCTCTGATAGTTATGTTCTAGAAAACAACATATTTCATTTATAATTTAACATCAATTTGTTCTTTTACTTTTAGGCTTTATGAATGGGATGTAGGATAATCCCATCAACATGAGAATATTCACATTAGATAATTCAGGATCAGATTACTGGGTTGTTTGGTTTGTTTGCTTGCTTCTCATTAGAAGGACTAACATTCTCAACAAAGGATTTTAATTTTGCTTGTATAGACATAGATTTTGTCATTATATCTTAGAAAGATTCTTTTAGGATTCTCTTAAAAGTTATGCTAGAAATTACTCTTAGTAATTTGTATAAAGGCACAGCATGGGAATTACAATAAAAATGCAAAATCAGATGGCAGGTACTCAGTAACAATTTATAGAATGAGAGGTTTTATTCTGTCTGAACCTGAGTTCATATCTTTCGCCCTCTACATCTAGCTCAGGGCACAAACACCAAACCAAACACAGGAATGAACCCTCAAGACCCCAGGAGGCTTCATATGCTCATTTTCTTTGATATCTGATCATAGTGTAGGTGAACTGGTAGATGAGAACACAAAGGTACTTATTCAGGTTAATTGGTGATTTAGTAAAACTATTAAAGTGTTTCTTAGTGAATTTCTGTCATTTTCAAAGTATTTTAGGCTGGATGGAGTCTTGCCAAGCCTTCAAGCTTATGAAACAACGATTCACGGTTATTAAGAGCAAATGCCCTAGAGAGATTAATCTCTGCTATCCCAACAAGCTGACCTTTTCCCAAAGACATAGCAATTTAATTATCTACTTTGAAAAGCACAATTAAAGGAAAATTCAAAACCTGATTTATAGACAGGTTTTATATTCTCATCTATAATGCATGTAAATAAGAGTCTTTGGGGTTTCTTTTTTCTAGGGCTGTTATAGGTGTATTTTGTACCTAATAAGTACTAAATAGTTCTTACTTTACAAAATCATGGACTCTTATTATTAAATCTCTGCTATTAGTGAAAAGAATATTTCAAATTATGAGTGTTTTACAGTCTGTTTTTCCCCCAAATTTTGCATATTATTTGCACTATTTTAAATAAACAAGTGCTTCCATCGCCTGTGAACCTGAGGAACTTGACCTGGATAGGATTTCTATTTAAGCACAAGCTGATGAAAATGATGTCATCTTTTATTTTCTACTTAATGCTTCTATATTTTATCTTACAGAAGCCCAAAGTAGAAATTCATCATAAGATGAGCTTAAAATACGGGCTTGAAATAACATAAATTATGCTCTTAGTCAGCTAATCAGTTTCAAATATTTATTGAAGATTCATCTACCTACCATCATAACCCCAACCAATCAGAGAAGGAAGGTATTTGAAAGCACAGCCCCCACTGAACACCCCGCAAAGGACAAGCCTCAGATACCAATGCTTTTCTGTTTCCTAGTTGCTGTGTAAATGTCTTGCTTACACCACAATGCTGACTAGTTCTTGCTGGCCATATGCAATGTCAACACCAACAGGAGTCTTAGAAAGAAAATCCTTTTTTGCTCTTATAAGATAGCATTCATATGGCCCAATGGAGATATGAGTGATTATTTTGTATAACTGTAGCTGTCTATGTCAAAATGTAAATGTAAAATTTTAGGACATTTTGCTTTAATGACACCTAGTGTAGAAATGCAAGTGTGGCAGTGCAGATAAGAGAAAACGTTGGAGACTAAAACTGTCATCAGTGTTAAAGAGGGAGTAAGCCAAGAAACTGGCTCAACTGAAATCAGATGGCAGACAGGTGCTCTCCAGATCCAAAGAGATGTTACAGGAAGTGAGAAAGAATGGAGAGGAGGATGCTACAGAAATCAATAAAAGAAATAAACAGCAGTTCGCAAGTCACAAAGCCTAATGGCACACAGTAAGCCTGAAACCACACTATGTAATGAAAGTTTACCACGTTAGCACTGAAGACCATGGAAGAGTTCCTCCTTCTATAGTCACCCAAAGTTTTATATATATATATATATATATATATATATATATATATATATATATATACACACTCATATATACATATAGACACACGTGCATATGTTTGAAACTAGACCCTATGGGAAAATGCAGAAATACAAAGGTAATAAGAAACATTATTTAGATGTAAGGCATAAATGCAAAAAACAACATATGCAGGTATGTATCAAGACTGAACAATGGTACCTGGAAGATACCTCATCTCAGAGGCATAATTATGGAGGTGGGAAAAATTCTCACTTAGAAATCTCTGTATATTGAGAGCATATATTAAGAATCCAGAATCAATGGGAGATTCCAGGAAGAAAAAGTAAGATCTAAGTATCAATTTTCTTCCAGATCTTCACCATATGATGCATCCAAAGCATCAACTGATTGAGAGAGTCGGTGTTGCTTCAGAAAGTTCTGATTTACGATCCAGTAACGTGAGCACCCTTCTCCCCAGGCATAAATACCCCTTATGCTTTTTACCCCAGAATGTAAAGTCTGAGTATTAGAGGAAAAAATTAAAATATGGTAAAAATAGATGAAAGGGTAAAATCTAAAATCGATTTAGTTTGACCTTTTTGAAAAGTTATTTATGAATTACTTTAAATTCATGTTAAATAGCCATAAAGTTAGTAATTTTATATATTTTAATGCATACTTAAAAAGACAGGGTAAATCTCCATGATTCTGAATTGTTTAGAGATGAGAAAGGCAGGAATGTCCATATATATATATATATATATATATATTTAGGAGGCAATACTGTATCATAGTTAATAACATGAATCTACAGAAAAGAAAATGAGATATGAAGCATCAAACCCGGAAATTAATCATATATCTAGGCGGTGTTCTGGAGGGTGGTGGGACTTTGATGGGGACTGAGAAAATGGAGGAAAGGAAATGATCCAAGAAAAATGGAAGAGAATTTTCCAGAGATGATGAAAGGAAGTTTCAATCAAAAGAATCTACCAAGTGCCAAGCAAAATAAACTTGTAATTACCCAACACTAGACACATCATTATGCAATTATAGAATACTAACACTAAAGAGGTCTGAAAAGCTTCCAGAGAACAAAAACAGTTTACCTCCAAAGGAAGGAAACTTAGAATATAATAGACAAGTTATTAGCAACAGTGACTTCTAGAAGTCAGAAGAACAGTGCTGTCAAAGATTTGACAGAAATTATTTTAAACCTATAATGCACCTTTGCCAGTCCTTCATAATTTGTGAAGAAAAATTGAAGATAATTTTAGAAATATGGGAATCAAAAAGTTTATATCTTTTGAATATACATATATTTTTAATTACTAAGGGGTATTATCTGGAAAAATGCAAAAGGAATACAAAAAGAAGAAAACATGGTATATAAGGACGGTATGGATCTAACCTTTGGGAAAAAGGACTTGGAATGACAGCTATGCAGCAAATAAAGAAAAGCTTAAAAGATTTGTCTCATAGTGAAATGCCACAAGTTATAACCAAAGACTCGGAGAAGTATGTCTTCAGAAAATAAATTTTATTAAATAAACTTTGTGATTAAGATGGATTATCTTAGCAGTATGACAAAAAATCATAATATATTTCAACAAAAAACTTTTAAAGACTCTAGAAAAATACCCTCACAAGAAATCTTAGTCAGAACGTGAAATGAAATTGGTGTTAAAGTTGGATACAACTAACCTTTCTGAGCTATGCTTTTACTTCCCTTTTTTTTAATAAACATGGTAGAAGTTTCAAAACACCAAGAACAGAGACCAGTCAAGTGTACCATAATTTCTTCATAAAACAATCATATGAAAGTCATAAAAGGCCAACTTATCCCACCGAAATCAACCCTCGAGTCTCATGACTTTTAACCTAATGAAAGCTTATGTCTTGATTGATTTTACCACAGATGAATTTTTTTATGAAGCTACCCTTCTATGTGCTTTCCTGCAAGGAGTGACCCAGAGAACCGTGCTCTTTCCATGTGTGGTTATCAAGTGTCATCGTTCTTGATTTTTCAGATGACTGACGGGGAAATAGAATGTGCAGGACATTTTAGGGGCCTGTCTGAGGGGTGGCTTCCATCACTCCTATCCACGTTCCACTCAATTCCATGGCCAACCAAGTGGAGGGGCACATGATAAAAATGGACATGATAGTTTCAGCCACAAACACCAAGCGAGGTTATGGTGCTATTAGTGTTTGACTCTTTATTGTCTAAAGAGAAATTACCAAGTCGTATGGTTTATTTGGTCTTAAAGAGACACCTAGAAGCTTTTGTTCAGCTTGTCACAAAGCTTTGTACCCTCAACAGGGAACTCTGTTAAAATGGAGACATTATCGCACCCTCTTGTTAATCCCTAGAGAATAAACTATGAGCCGTGATGATACCAAATCACAGCTCCATGACCTCATCTGAGACTGTGCAGATCCCTCTCTATTCTTTAATAGAAAACTAAAGGAGAACACAAACATAATATTTAGATAGAATAAGATGTTTTACATGAATTTAGCATACTTTTTATCTTCTTGCTTCTCATTACAAAATGCGTAATGTTTCTTCTGGAAGGAGAACAAACAGATCCTACAGTGACATATTAAAATATATATGTTTTCCAGTTCCAATCTAACTTGCTTCCCAGAAGAAAGAAATATATTGTTAATTACAATGAGTATTAGGGAACTTGGATCTCCCAAATCAGGCATTCTTTTGAGCAACTGTGAAGATAAAATAAACCCATCTGACTTTGAAACTTACAACATTCTTCTTCAAATGGCACATAGGACAGCATAATTTTCTCTTCAAGTGCAATCACTCTGCTTGTTGCACTGTGTGATATGTAAATAATCACCAAATCGAAAGCACAGTTTATCAATTTTCAATTTTTAGAATCTATAGGCAAAGTACTGAAGAATTAATTACAGTAACAAAGTATAAATACTATAAACTTTGATAGCATACAGGTAAAAAGAGGGAAGTTAAAGTGTCTATTCAAGTGTAAAAGTGGAGAGTAAACTTTGTTTAAAATTGGTGGAACACTAACTAGAGGTTAGAACAAGAAGAGATGGTAGCAGATGAACTAAATTGTAGCAACTTACATGGAAGATTGGGAGCAGAGGACAGGTAATGGTGAATTCATTATTTTTTATTGGCAGGAAAGCAATAGATAGTGTTTAAATTTAATAAAGAAAGACTTTAGACATGAGCATATTATTTTGATTTTGGTTAACTAAAAATATTAAAAAGTGATAGTTAAATCTGACTACATGTAGGAGATGGGAATGAGGATAAGGAACATTTTATTTTTGCTTAATACTCTCTTTACTGATTGATCATTTTTAACCATGTGAAGGTCTTCCTCTACATGTACAACTTCTATGGAAAAAGGTAAAAACTTTGCAATTATAATAATATCGATAGAGTATGTTGCACTGTCCTACACACACTATCTTGATATGGATTCAGACATGACCCTGAAATGACAGCATTCGAGAATCACGTGTAATATTAAAGGCAACGTGTTCAAGCCTCTATCAGATGCATGAATGCTGTTTCTTAGCACGGCTTTCAAGGAAGCTCGCTCGATCTTTCAGTACGGCGTTCCATCGCAGTGTAGCGCGAGTCATTGGTAGTTTCTCCCCTAGTCATCAAAAGCTACCTCATTTCAACCTTGCCCATTTGTTCTTAAGTTAACTACTGGCACAATAATAATATTTGAATTAAAGGAGATTAAAATATTAGAAATTCAATTTATAGAGATTTTTTATCTCAAAAGTGGCAATAAAATGCATTTATACAAATTACCCCAGTTTGTTAACAATTCACTAAATCCCGTTTAACCACTGTAGATGAGCACCAAGGGGGTATATCCGGCTTGTCATCTGGTGGAATCACTCTCCCCCTGTTAACAATAATAGGCCTTATTATTGAAGTGTACTATGATCCGTGAAGAACTGCCACAGCTTATTTTAATTCAGTAGAAAATTACCTCTGTTACTACTTCAGTGACAAACAAAACTAAGAAGAGACAAACCTAAATCTCCACAGTCTTGATAATACGTGATCGTTTAAGGGGGATTTATGCTGCTGGAGGTCTATTTTAGAAGCTTTTCCAATAGCAGTATCTGTCTTAGACTTTCTCCGTTATTGCAAACTCGTGATTGTCCTTATTTCCTTGCAGGTGAAACTTTGTTTTTGCCTTTTATTTGGCTGCTATTATTCCAAAGACAAGAATATGTGAGGGACATTTTCATCCTAATAATGCATGTTCATAGATTATAGTGTATCTGTTATAATATATTCATTACAATATACTTGTAAACAGAAATCTAAACTTAAAATATGCTGTAAAATGGTGGCTCAACAAAACTCTTTTGTATTCAGTTTAAATTCCTTCCAAGGCGAAAGAGAATAAAGAAATTAGAAGTTCATGACTCACTCTCTTGCCTCAGTATTAGGAGAGACTGAGCCATGGTATGTCTGCTTAAATGTGAGCCTGGATACTGTGTGGCCCAGCCTGCTTACCAAACTTAACCACCCCTACCCAAATTTCCTTAAAATAATCAACATGGTATGTTCTTTTAGGCAAGAAAGAACATATATCATAAAGATAACTTCTCTTTTTCAAAAATAAGCAAAGGGGATTCTGAAAAAAACGGTAGCTATGGAGTGGTCGTTTTTGAATCTTTCCAATGTCCCTGTAGAAAAAAACAGATGAACATCTACAACCAAACGAGATGTAAGTTATCCTCGCTAATGAAAAAATGGAATCAAGCAAGGCCAGGATTGCAACCCAGGCAGCCTCCCTCCAAAGTCCAAGCTCGCACTAACCACGCTGGGCTACTGCAAAGAATATGTGAAGCTACCATCCCATGTTTCCATCCTCCTGGGTTTGCATGGTTACTGTTGTGTAAAGATGGTGCTATGTTGAGAGCAGAAAAGCAGGCTCCTTCCCTCCTCAGTGTACTCTAGACACAAAGACAACTCTTTTAAAGGCAGCTTTCCCTGAGGAAGGTCGCTGGTCTGTGTTGGTTTGCTCACGTGTGCTGGTCTCCCCCTGCTCCACAAGTGAGCGCTGGAATCTGCTCGGTGATCCCCTCGAAGGAACCGAGGCCGACACCACTGTGTAATATCACAGGAACTACAACTCCATGGCGGCAGGACAAGGATTGGTGAAGAATGACTGAATCCAACAATCGAGAGCGTCAGTTCTATCTTTCGCTACACAGGGAATTTCAGCATAATTACGTACAAAGCCCATGGTGGATGAACTGTGGAATTCTGGTATGAAACTTGGTGATACTTTATTAGAGAAATGATAGCAGACTTTAACTTATTTGGATAAAAGAATCCACATCCAATTTTTCCCTCTTCCCGAAACTGTATAGACTTCTTGGTTGTCTCAAACCTCCCACTCCTTGATCGGCAATTCTTTGTTTTAATGCTCTCATCACTAGCTCTTAGTCTGCATTTCAAGACCTTCAGTCTCACTAATTATGTCCTCCTTTCAGGTGTGCAGAAGTATCTGCTGTCTGCCTGCCTTGTTGTTGCCAAGGCTGGCTCTCCCCTTTTCGAATCTGAGCCCTCTTTGTGCACAGGTGTCCTGACAACAATCTGCCTTCTCGCCACCCCTGGGAATAGTGGTGTTTTATCCTGATGTCTTTGGCAGAAAGAGCCGCTTACACTTTGGGGCCCAACCTGAGCATAGACTCTCTCTTGAGATATTTTCTGTGCTACACCATTAACCATCTTCCTAGCAACAGTGCTTTAGGAACATTATTTTCCAATTTACTCACTCGCAAAGTCATTAAGGCAAATGAAAACATCAAGACGAGTTTTCAATACGTGATTTCTTCTCACCAGACATGAGGGGTCTGGATATAGAGTGCCCTCGGGGGTTTGGGCAGCACACAGGACATCAAAACTTGGAGTTTAGCAGCATGAAACTGTGAGAGCCAAATGTCAGTACGGCACGCCAGAGGGTACCAGATTGGAAGCTGGTAGACAATCAGATTTCAAACCAGGCCAGGCAAAATGATGGTTCCCAGTTTGAAAACAAGGCAGAGGACCTAATGGTGGAGAATTCCCAAGCGGTGATGAAGTGACGATTTCCAAGCAGAATGTGGAAAAAAACCAGCACACAGCTCTGGGGGTTTGTTATCTGATTCAGAAGTATTTGGGCCTGGGAGATGTGGACGTGTTTATGGGTGAGCAGCAGAACAGACATTGTTTTAGTTGTGTTTTTCTCCTTGACTCCTTAAGCAAGGAAACCATTTCAAATGGAAAATGTCAGAGTGAGACCTATGCTTTGAGAGATTAGATTCTGATTTGGCGAGCCAATTGGAAAGCACATTTCTGTAATACAGGTAAAGTCAGTGTTAAAATATGATTTAGCTGTTCCTCTCTAACAAATTACTCTCAGTAAATTTGAGACGTGAGTATTCAGTAACCTAATAGGTTTGTTCTTCATTTGTAAATATAGATTTGAGCAGCGGTGACTAGAAGAATTTGTGTGTCTTCCAAAGTATCTTGATATTTTTCAAATAGAGTTAACATCTTGTGAAAAGAAGGATTTGGGTATTATCGTACCTACATAAACATCATGGGACATAATTACTTTGGTATTTACATGGCACAGAGAATCGGTCTAATTTCTTGGATTCAATATTAACACAAAAATTTCAGCCCTTCCCTGAGTCTCACAGAAATATTTTTTAAAATTTGTTTATATTTTTAAATATATCCCATTCATGAAACATTTACATTTGAATAATAAAAGGTAACCTTCTAGACTCTAGTAAAAAGGGAGTCTTTGAATTAAAGATATTGAGAAAATAATTTATAAAACATTTCTCTTTTAGCCTCAAATGTAGGAAAAATTTGGCTGCCCCAAACATATTCTTTAAGCCTATATATTCAAAATTAAGAATTTATTTTAATTTAAATTTCAGTTCACTCTAAAGTAGTATTTCTGAAGCAAAAGAAAATATTTCTAGTTAGTTCTGAATTATCACAGAAAGACTTGTTCACCTCACTACATCCTCGTTAATTTTGCCACCACTATAATGTTCTCCCATCCTGCTCCAAAGGGGACATAGAAGGCTACAGAGTCCACCAATGGAACTCCTTCTTTAACGGTCTGTTGAAGAATGGGAGTCAGCCCTTTCCCTCTAGCATCCGAGCAGTCTGCTGCTCTGGGAGGCCCACAGTCTGACAGCTAAAGAAGCGAGAGGCCAGGATCCAAATGACATATCAAGTGGAAATCGCATACCTGATAAGATGGCACTAAAATTGCCTGCCGGGCAACAGAGTCAGCTGCCACGAACTAGTGATGCTGTTGGAAACATGAATTCTTGACTCTTAATCATGGCTATCTGTACTGCTTTCAGCAGAAATAAAGGCTCCGCTGGTCTCTCTCCCGGCAAGTGGGCAAGAAAGTGTGAGGGTAAACACAGCATCATCACAAGTGGTAAAGCAAGGTTTGCAGGTTGACCAGGGAATAAAGCCACCAGAAGAGAGAAGAGCTCTAGGAAACACTTTCCTACTATTGCAGAGAAAATGGTGCTTGAGAGGATACTGCGCTGGTAAAGAAGATAACAGTGGCTTATGATTATTCTAACAGAACCGCAGTAGTAGATCGCTCCCAAGGAGATATATTCATTCCCTTTTAACTGGGAAAGAATGTCTCTCTTTCTTGTGAAAGAAGTACATGTAACAATACAAAATAGTATATGAGCCATAAATTTGACCGTTCCAATTATTTGTTATAACCATGAAGTAATTGTTGGGGTCAGCACACAAATAATTTATGTGTTCAAAGCGTAAGTATAGCCTTCAAATCTAGCCTTCAAAGGACAACTACATATTGATTCAATTTCCAGCTACAGATTTTTGTCACTGTGTCCTATGACAACAAATGCATTTAATTACTGAAATTTAGGGATTGTTTCTGGATAATAACACATAGCTACACAGCTCTTGAGTTTAGTTCTCATTTAGTGATGATTCAGTTATTAGAGTAATTCATCTAATGTTTACACTTTACCAAGGGACAGTGGGTTTACTAGAAAGTGTTCAGACTTTGAAATAAGTTAGAAATATCTATATTCAAATCTTTGCTCAAACGTGACTTGATGACAAGTTATTTTCTATAAGGCTTAATTTCTCCATTCATAAATTTAGGATTTTGGGGGGACAGAGGTTTGTAAGAAATAAAATAATAAATTTTAAGTTCCTAGCACATAGCAAGCAGGGGTTCAACGTATGCTATGTGGTAGCCATGACTATTCTGTGGTTGTAGTGTTATTATTCTGTAGTTGCAGGTGGGAGTAGGAATCATGGTAAGAGGGTGTATTTGTTTTAAATTACTGCTGTGACAATGCCACAAACTTAGTAGCTTAAACACCACAAATGTTTTTATCTCCTAATCCTGAATATCAGAAGCTCCACCCAATCTCACAGGGCTATGATCAAAGCATCGGCGGGTGTATCTCTTTCTGGAGGCTCTAGGAGAATCCTTCTTGCCCTTCGCAGTTTCAAGCGGTGGCCCACATTCCTGGCTCACGGCCCCCTTCCTCCATCTTCAAAGCCAGCAATGTCAGCAGAGTTCTTTTCCTTCTGCTGTCTCTCTGGTTCTCACCTCTGCCTGCCCACCCACTTCTAAGGGTCTTCGTTGTGGTCTTGCGCCCACCCAGATAATGCAGGGTAATCTCCTTATGTAAGACCAGTTTATTAGCAATTTACATTCCTATTGCAACCTCCATTGCCCTTTGCTGTGTAACCTAAAATAGTCACAGCTCCCAGAATTAGGACATGGACTTTGGGGGCCATTATTCTGTCTACCACAGATGGCTGCAGATACACACAATACCTGGACTGTGCAAATACAAAGTCAGATATGTGATTCCAGTTGTCATTCTGACTGTTTAGGCTGTCTGAATTATTGCTGAGAAAACCAGATTGGTCTAGTTATGGCCTGAAGCCTTACAAAATGGAAATCCCGCTTTCTTCTTTTCATGACTGAATCGTAATTCCACTTTCTAGTGATGTCCCCATATTTCCCATCTATCAATAATAGGCCTGTTATAAACATATATACCCACCTGAAACATCTGTCCTTGCTTAGGGTAAATCAATATTAATTTCATTTCGGGGCTTTCATCAGATCAAAAAGAGGAGAGAGGAATACAGCTTTTTCCTTTCTCTTTTCTTTTTGACCTTAATCAAGCCTCAGGGAAAAAAAATCTATTTGATGTATGTATTTATGGCACATAAAAAAGGGTAAAATGAAAGTCAGTCATTCTTCTAAGCAGAATGAGATGCTTCAGTTTTAGTTGTTCTTTAAGACAAGAAAAAGCATCCTTTTAAAATTCAAATTAATGTTCATTAACATTGATGTAATTCACAAATATAACTATAACTGATAACAAGAAATAAGATTTGTCCCAAACTTTGAAAACTAAATTGGTTAAAGTATATCATGGAGGCATTCTGTTACAGCTGGGGAATTTCCCTCCAAGCAACTTCTGTCTTCAGGCAAAAAGCAACAAGCCACATTTATTCTATGCCCATTGCAAATAGCACTTCTAAACCTCTCCACAGCTTTTTTGCAGCTGACTAGTTGTGATAAAGAAAATTCTTTCAGATTGCTTCAGCAGATACCGAAACTGAACAGTGCTAATACAAAAAATTGATCAAAAGCCAGCAACCGAATCTTTGCCGTCTGAAAACCTGTGTAGTCTAAGACATTTGGGAAACCATTTGGGGAACTGAGAAATTGAAAAAAAAAAAGCCCCTCAGATTTATCTGACTTTCTCATTAACCATTAATGCATCCTGAGGTCTTGCTGAAATACAGATCCTGATTCAGGAGGTCCTAGGTGGTGCCTAGGTGCCTGACAGGCCCCTAGGAGAGGTTACAGCAGGTCTGCCCGCAGCAACACTTGGTCCATGTGGTTCACTTCCCCATGGATTTCCCTACTTCTTTTTCTGTTAAATGTCCTTCCTGCATTTTTGTTGTCATTGTTAGCTCTTTCCACAGTTTTGATGGGTATTACAAGACGTACTCAATTTTACTAATGGATTTCATAACCTGGTATGGCTCATAACCCAAATATTTATCAAATATTTGTTATACTTAACATGAAGGAAAAAAGACTGGCCTCTACCCTTTTAAAAGGAGGTTTTTGTTGTGGTTGTTTTCAATCTGCTTTTCAAGAATTTCTGGCTTCATTTGGTAAATTATTTTATTTTTCCATCTTTTACTGTGTTAATCACTTTAAGCCAGTTATATTTGGGGTTTTTTCCCTATTTTTTTCTAGCTTTATTGAAATAAAGTTAAAATATAACTTTGTGTAAGATTAAGGCATACAACATGATGATCTGATACATGTATATATTATGAAATGATTACTACGATGAGGTTAGTTAACACCTCCATCACTCACATAATTACCACTTTGCCTGAGTATGTGTGATGAGAACATTTCAGATCTACACTCTTAGCAACTTTCAAGTACATAATACAGTATTGTTAACTACACTTACCATTCTCTACATTAAATCCTCAGAATTTATTCATCTTATAACTGGAAGTTTGTGCCCTTTGACCAACATCTTCCCATTTTCCTCATCCCCCAGCCCCTGGCCATCACTGTTCTATTCTCTGTTTCTGAGTTTATAAGCTAGAGATATTTGAATATGTTCTATGCTCTGTACTTTATCCTGGGAATAAAAGATAAATAAGACCTTTTTATTCTTTGTAACGAGCTTGCTATCCAGCCCAAAAGGCAGAGCCATGTTTGTGAAGCTATGTCTGCTGGGAAGGGGCAGTGAATGTCACAAAATAAGTGACACTTTAATTATGCTTTGATGAAGGTTAAGATTTTGCCAGCTGACATTAAAAGTAATACAACTTAATAATAAACTTAATGAAGTCTAACATTTAATGAGGACCTAACACGGACAAGATACAATGTTGCTCAGGAACAATGTTAGAAGTTAAATTTCTAAAGATATGATTTAATATTCAACATGCTATCTCTCCATTTATAATTAACATCACCATACGGTTGAAGACAAGGGTTTTGTTGCCATAACTTCTGTTTTAGAAACATTCTCCATACTCACTACCAGTTCTTGAGGATTTCTAGAACACAGGAATTGAGACCAGAGAAGATGGGTATATTACAGAAAACTTTAAACATTGTTAAGCATTCACTGTTTGGGATTTAATTGAATTGAATAGAAGGTCATGATTTTATTTGCAGGTACAGTCTCTCTTTGACCCCTGAACCACAATGAATGAGGTTTGACAACGCTGAAGCTTCCATGCTGTGAAGGAAGCTCTAGTGTAGGCATTGCAGGTGACAGTTCTAACTGCACCCAGCCATTGAGCCCTTCCATGTGAGTGACAATGCCTTCAACAGCTGCCCTCCGCAGTCATCTTTGTCTCCCCAGCCAAGGCCCCCAGACATATTGGAGCAGAGACAAGCAGTCTCGCTGTGCACTGTCCAAAGTTTGCACTGGCAAAATGCATGAGCTTAAAACAAAAATATTTTTGTTTTACTCCACTAAATTTGAAGTGGTTTGTTGTTATGACTCTTGGCCTCCTGTCTTAATAGGCTTAGGTTTTTAAAGGCATATTTGCTTAAGTCATCATATTCTAGTCATTATAGTCTAGATGGAGTAAGCTAGTATCCAAGGGAACATGTTCTTCAATAGACCTAAGGAGATATATTTTCTTTCCTGGTCATTAATCCGTTTTTATAAACCATTACACAGAAATCAGTTTCTATAACATTAGAATTCCTTCTAGATTTCAAGGACTTTATTTTCTTGTTCATCTTCACAATCCCCACAGCTGCATCCTTGACCCCTTCTACCTCTGTGCTTGTTCCCACACAAGTCAGTGTAATGGTTAGAAGAGGTTGAAAGGAGTCTAAGTAAGGTTGTGCTCGCTTTCCCTTTTAGGTATGTGACATGCCCTCCTTAGACAGTTAGTGTAGAGCAATAACCCTCTGTATTGTCCTCATAGTAAATCATTGACTTATGATGTATATTTTTTTCTTCTGACTGTAGGAGCAGGTTGACTTACACTCCCCAGCTGGACCCTGGTGCCCAAAAGAGTCATGGGCATCATTTGTCAGAAGGGCCTTGTAGGTCCCTCCATTAGAGCTGTGTTTCCTCTCCCATCCCCTCACTCTGATGCTGACTCTGTCCATCATCTCAGCTGGGTTCTGGATGTTCAGAAGGTGCTGCTGCCCTAGGAGGACTTTGAGAGGACCCCGTATCCATTGTGCAGGAAGATAAGAGTAGGAAGATATAAGAAAAGAAGATCTCATGGTAACCATATGGCCTTTGAAACTGTACTGTTAAGATTCACATCTCAGTTTCATAACTTATGTGTTATATGGCCTTGGGTAGGTTATTCCCATTTTCTGTTCAATGGATATGATGTTGTAAGAGTTCCTGTTATGCAGCATATTGTGATGACTGTTAAATTACACAAAACACATAAGTGACTGGCACACAGTCTCTGCTTTAAAGCAATGTTTGCTCTCATCAGGGTCCTCCAGTGTAATGGAGGTGGTTCTTTTTTCTCATCTACATATCCTCTGTTTTATCTCTCCATTCCCCTAAACTTTGATTCTTATCATATTTGGTTTTCTGTTATTTTTTTCCATTCTTCATAAAACTCTGTTGTGTTTGATGACATTTGATTTACAGAAGCAAAGCTTTCTATCCTTTTCTCCAGCATAGTGACCAGCTTGCTCGCACTTAATGCAGATATGGTTATCATAAGTATAAAGACCCAGTTCAAATGAACCCTTATTTTTCTGTGCCCATTGTTAGGGTGAGCTTTAGCTGGAAAGATAACCCTGTTGGGTTTCACTGCTTAATTTCTTAAACCAATTACTTCTCTAACCTGGCACAATTATCTTTTGGACACACTGATTTGTTCCCAGGTTCAAAGATATTTTAAAAACAATACCCTTCTTGCGCTCTTCTAAAGTTAACTGTGCTTTAGAACAAAGCTAAGGCTGTGAACAGAATTATATTATGTGAGAGGTCTATTTTAATTTCCCGGAAATAACCACGATTTTGCAAGGTTGCTCAATTCCTTGCAGATTGCAAACAAAGCCAAAACCCTGGAACGACTTAGCATAACACCTTTTCTCACCTTCTTCAGCAAGGGCAACTTCAGCCCTGTCACTGCTGGATTCATTTTTCAGGTGGTAGGATATATTTTTCATAAGACAGTGATCTCTATAATTCCTAGTCATATACCAGATTCATATCTTAGAAATCTGCTGAAAATTACTAAAGAAAATCATTCTGAAAATTACTGGTCATAGATTTATGAGGTGTGTGATTAAAACACAAATCAAAGGGAAATTGTTTATTGATGCCCTTTAATAAAGTTACAAACCACAAGCAGTCAACTATCTTTTGGAAAATAAATAATAATAAAAAATACATCGTTTAGAAATGAATCTTTCATTTGTCTTGTGTGTTAAAATCATATAATTTTATTTCTATCTAAATCAAAATATTGTATTGTCTCATTTTCTCCTATACATTTCAAATTAATTTTATTAAGGTGTAATTTACCTATAATAAAGGGTAATCATTTTAAGAGTATAGTTCTATGAGTGTTGACAAATGTGTACAGCTGGGTGATCATCAACACAAACTAGAGTATTTCTAGCTTTCTAAAATGTTCCCACATGCTTTTATTGTTAGTCACTCCCTGACCCACTTCTAGACCCAGACAAGCCATTAACTAATCTATTTATGTCACTATAGATTAGATTTATTTTTCTAGAAGAATTATATGTATGTTTTAGGTCTGGCTTCTGTTGCTCAGAATAAGTTTTTGAGATTTATTCACATTGTGTATTATCATTAGTTCATTCCTTTCCATTGCTGAATGGTATTCCTAGTATGAATATAATACCATTTGTTTATCTGTTCATGTGTTGATAGGCATTTATGTTATTTACAATATTTCCTATTAGGAATAATACTGCTATGAATATTCAGTCCAAGTTTCTGTGAAATCATAGGTGTTTCTTTTTCCTGAATAATTACTTAGTAGTGAAATTGTTGGACCTTATAAGTGTGTGTTTAACTTTATAAGAAAATGTGGAAGTATTTTCCAAAGTGGTGGAACCAATGAAAATTCCTGAGAGCATAGTCTAATAGTTCCATTTTCTCAACACCCTATTTTTCTTAGATGTTCATGTGAACATACTATGGTATCTAATTTTGCTTTAAATTGGCACTTCCCTGTTGATTAATGTTAGGCATATTTCTATGAATTAATCATCTGTGTAGCTTCCTTTGTGAAGTGTTTATTTAAACCTTTTGCCCATTTTAAAATTGTTTTTGTCTTTTTATTACGGATTTGTAGAAATTTTTTATATTTTATGAATACACATGCTTTGTCAGATATTTGTACTGAAAAGATTCTCTCCTAACCTACTACTTACTTTTCATTTGTTAATGATGTCTTCGAAGAGCAAAAGTTATTGATTTTAATATAATGTTCAATTGGGTGTTCCTTTTGTAGTTAGTGCTTTTTTTTGTCCTCTCTAAAAAAACCTTTACCTAACTCAGTGTTACAGTATTTTCTCCCGTATTTTCTTTTAGATGCGTTTTGTTTTAGCACTTAATGTTAAGTATGTGAACAATTTCCAGTTATGTTTGTATTTGAAGTGAGGTAAGGGTCAAGGATCATATTTTGAAGGTGGATATCTGATTGTTCCAACACCATTTGATGAAGATTATTCTTTACTCCATTGAATTACTCGTGTTAAAAATCAATTGACCGTACATATGTGGGTCAGTTTCTGGGCTCTCTATTCTAGTCCACTGATACAGTTGTCGGTACTTATACCAGTACCTCACTTGTTTTGATTGATGTAACTTTGTAAGTCTCAATATCAGGTCGTGTGCATCCTCCCGTTTTATTCCCTTTCAAAATTGTTTCGGACTTTCTGAGTTCTTTGAACTTCCATATGGATTTTAGAAGCATTTTTTGTTTATTTTTAAAAAAAAGAAAATCTCTAATCATGCTTTTATTTCGATTAGCATCATAATACATCGATAAATCAATTTGGAGAAAATTGACATCTTAACATTAAACATTCCAGTCCACTCTACATGTTATTTAGACTTTATGTAATTTCTCTCAGCAGTGTTTTATAGTTTCTAGTGTACAAGTCTAATATACATTTTATTCTGTCTATACTTAATTTTTTAAATTTTAGATATTATTTTAAGTAGTATTGTTTATAATTTTATTCTCCAATTCATTGCTATTATGTTAAAACACAATTGTCCTTGTATATTAAACTTGTGTCTTGCCAACTTTGCTAATCTCAAATATTTGTTCAAGTAGCATAGTAGCTATTTTGTAGATATTGTAGAATTTTTCATGTACACAATTATGTCTACTGTAAATAAAGGCAGTTACACTTTTTTCTTTCCAAAATGCTTTTTTCTTCTTTTCATCCACTTACTAAACATTCAAGCACAGTGTTGAAGAAAAGTGGTAAAAACAGAATTGTTTTGGCTTTCTTCCCAGTCCTGATGGTTAGCGGGTTGAAGGGTAGACAAAACCATTCAGCCTTTCATCAGTAAGTTTGGTGTTAGCTGTAGATTTGTCATAGATGCCCTTCATCAAACTGGGGATATGCTAAGAAGTTTTTTTGTTTATTGTAAATGGATGCTAAGTTTTTTCAAATGCTTTGGCTTGCATCTATTGAGAAAATTATATGATTTTTCCTCATTATTTTATTAATAGCATGTATTATTTTAACAGCTTTTGAATGTTAAACCAATCTTGCATTCCCAAGGTAAATCTCACTTGGTCATAATGTGTTAAGACCTTTGCGTTTTGCTGGAATTGCTTTGCTAATATTTTGTGAAGAGTTTTGATTCTGTGTTTATGAGGGAAAAGTTTTCCTTTCATGTGACATCTTTCTTTGGTTTGGTTGTCAGGATAATGCTGACCACATAAAATGAGGTAGAAGGTGCTTCCTCTTATTTCCTGAAATAGCCGTGTACACTGAGATCATTTATTCCCTAAATGCTGGATGGCGTTCTGTCACCGAGGCCATTTGAACATGAAGTTAGCTTTATGAGAGGGATTTTTAAGTTATGAATTCAATTCCTTTAATAGATTTGGGGCAGTCTAGTTTTTCTGTTTCTTCTTGTCAGTTATGGTAATTTATGGATTTCTTCCTTTCCAGGAATTTGTCCATTTTATCTAATTTAAAAAAATTATCTATTCCTTTACTATCTTTAATGACTTTTAGAACTATGAGATACCCCTTCTTTTATTCCTAGTACTGATGACTTTATATATTATTTTTTTCTTAATCAGTCTACCCACAGGTTTATCAGATTACTCATTTAAAAAACCAGGTGTTTAGGGCAGAGGGTATAGCTCAGTGGTAGAGTGCATGCCTAGCAGGCACGAGGTCCTAGGTTCAATCCCCAGTACCTCTATTTAAATAAACAAACAAACAAATGAAACTAATTACCTCCCCCCTCCCCCCCCCAAAATAGTAAAGTTCACAAATCTTAAACATAGTCCTTAAGAAATGTTTACAAATGAATACACTCATATAACCACCACTCTGGTTCAGGTGTATAATATTACCAGCAAACAGAAGCCTCCCTCATCATCTTCTAGTCAATATTTTCCCAAAGTTAACTACTCTTATAACTTCCACCACCCTTAATTCGTTTTGCCTGGTTTGGAATCTCATCAATGGAATCATACAAAATACACTTTTATGTGCCTGGCTTCTTTGACTCTATTTATTTGCAAGATTCATTCATGTTATCATGAATAGCAGCAGTTCAATTTCCCAAGTTAAAAAAATAAGCAAATGCATAAAAAACCGCCTCTGGGTTTCCTGTCTTTTTATGGACTGTTCTTTACTACCATCTTCTCACTTATTTTTGTGTAAGTATCCAGTTACATTCTAAAACTCTGGAGGGTAGAGAATATTTTCTGTGCTTCCCTTACAATAGCTACACAGTCCTGAGCACTTGGTTGAATCTTAGTGAAGATTTATTGACCTGACCAGGATGATCAGAATTCTTTAGGATTTTATCACTGAAGTGGAAAGAGAACAAGGCTTGGCATTAAAGACCAATATTGAGTCTCCTCTACTTATTATTATCTTACTGACTTCGGATAAATCACTTAATTTTTTGTTTCACTTTCTTTTCCTTAAAGTGGGAATAATATGACTTGCCTTACCCTGTTCCTAGTACAGTGAGAATTCAGTACATATATGCAAAGGTACTTTGTCATTAGTAATCCAACAAATTCTTTACAAATATTTTATTAGTAAATGAAGCACTGACTTTTCTGACTCAAATCTTAAAATGTAATGGAATCCCTGGCTGTCATTTTCTGGCAAATCTGCCTGAATCCAACTGGGAAGGTGATGGGAAATAAGCAGGCTGGGCTGAGTCCATCTACAAATACGTCATGACACAATGTAGTGCCATGATGGGGCAGTGTGGAAAGGTGGAAAGAAGTGGAAAGTCCACCATGGGATGTGTATGATGATTCATAAAATACAATGTTATTATAAAACATTGTCATAGTACCAATTCAAAGCATTCAAAATTTTTATTCATTTTTAAAATTTACGTATAGTAAAACTTAGGCTTTTTTGGAGGGGGGTGGAGCTAGCTTTTGGTTTCATTAATTTTCTCTAATTGTTTACCTAATTTGGCATTCATTTTTTTTCATTCTTGTCATTTTAAGTTTTATGTTTTTATTTATGCAGGATTAGCTTGCTTTCCTTTTATACTTCTTGAGATAGAAGCTTAGAACATTGATATTGGCATTTCCCCCTTCTAATAAAGCATTTACAAATTTATCCTAAGCACTTTTTTAGCTATATCCCACAAATTTTGATATGCTATGCTTTTAATACTATTCAGGATAAAATATTTTCTAATCTCTCTTGAGTTCTTATCTTACTAATGAAGTTTACAGAACTGAAATGCTGGATTTCCAAATATGTTGGCAATTTTTATATATCTTTTTATAATATATATCTCTAATTTAATATTTTGATGTTATCATAAGTATAATTTTAAGTTTTATTTTCCAGATTTTCATTGCTAGAATATAAAAACCCAGTTGAACTTGATATATTGTTGTTTATTCCAGTGATTTTGCTAAACTGAAATACTTGTTCTAGTAAGTAGTCTATGATTCCTGTAAACTACACATACTTCAGATGTACAATTTGATGAATTTTGATAGATGTATACACCAATGAAACCACCACCACAATCAAGACAGTTACTATTTCCATCACTCCCCAAGAGGTGCAAATTTCAAACTTACATTTCTTAGTATTTTCTGTATTCGTATTATGTTTTCTGCAAAGAAAGACAGTTTTACTCCATTCTTTCCAGTTTGTATTCCTCTTATGTGTCATAGAACACATTCGGTATAATTTCCACCTTTTAAAATCTTCCACCCTTTTAAATGTGGTGTGTCTTATGGCCTCATACATAGCTATTATGGTGAATATTTCATGCACACTTGAAAAGGACATGTATTTTGTCGTTGCTGAATGGGCTGTTTTCTCAATGTCAATTAGATGACGTTAGGTAATAATGTCCACATCTTCTAGATTCTTTCTGATTTTTTTTTTCTGCTTGTTCTGTCAATTACAGAAAGAAGAGAGCTGTAGCCTCCAACTCTAACTGGGGAAGTGTCTGTTTCTCCTTTCAGGTATGTCCAGTTTTACCTCAAGTACTTTTAAGCGGTTCTACCATGCATACTCTTTAGGATTGTCATGTTTTACATATATACATTTTTTAATTGAAGTATAGTTATAGTTAGTTTACAATGTTGCATCAACTTCTGGTGTACAGCATAATGCTTCAGTCATACATGAACATACATATAAATTAATCTTTTTATTTTTTATAAAATGTGTCTGTTTATCCCTGATTACACCCTTTTCCCTAAATTTGATTTTGTCTGATATTCACACAGTCAATTCAGCTCTCTTATGTTTTGTATTTGCATGGTTTCATTTTTTCCTATCCTTTTACTCTTAACTTACTGTGTGTTTGAATTTAAGGTGTATTTTTCCTTAATGAACACAGGTTTATGCTGTTTTTTAATGTCTGAAAAGAGCTGTTTCTTACATTTTGCCCAGTTTTCTGTTTGTTTCTATTGGGGTGATATGTCCAGTGCCATTATTTCCTCATGGCAGAATTTCTTCTATACATTTTTGTCCTGTGGTTTGTTGTGTGCATGGCATTTAGTCTATACGCATTGTCACCTTCATGTTAATGACCACCAGACATATACTTTTCTTATTCTTGGCAATGCCTCTTTACACATTGAATAACCATTTGCATTCTGTTTTATGATTCGAGGTGAAATGACTACTGCCAGTATAGAAATGGCATTTATCATCACAATGCATTTATAAAAACCTCTCGGGACTAAAATATGTGTCTATCTACATACTTCAAAATATGAGCCACAGTAGGGATGAAAATCTCAGTTCCTCCATCCATGAAATACAAGCAAAGGAAGCACAGTATTTCTTAAATAAATGACACGTACCTCCAACACTGAATTATAAGTTGATGATCAAAAATTGCTGGCACCTGATTCCAAATGAAAAACTAAATAATTAAGTATACACTTAAATGTTAAAAATTAATTTCTTTTCATGTCTGATATTCAGATGTACAGAATGAAGTCTCAGTTATATTAATAATTTGGTGGAACTTATATTAAAAAGCTTGTGGTAAAATTTTTATTAAGAGGAGTAATATAATCACATACAATTTATGGCTTAAAATGCTTCATATCACTGTAATTGGATGTGTCAAATTTTATTTAAGCCTGATAGTATGGTTTCTGTATTTTATAATTCTTTTTGAACTAAGCTACTAAATTTATTCTATAAAGATTACTTTTTTCCAAATTTGTGCCTTAAACATTACAAAACTATATTTTCTCGATTTTAACAAAAGTTCTTAATGAGTGAATCTCTAAATGTTAGAAAAGTCTACTGATTTGTCATTCCTTTCATCTTTACATATTGATAACATACTCCCTTAATTACCATTTGTGTAGTGTCTTCAACATTTTTTTAGTAGAAGTTGATCTCTTTCCACCCTGAGACTGTTTTCTAGGTTACTTTACACAACATTGGTTGGCAACACACATAAACGTCCAGGTAGATACAGATCATTATTTTAAATTCAACCTATTATATCGCACCAAACTTTTACTGCATACAGTTATTATTACAAAATTTACCTGTTGTGGATTATCTACTATCATCAACAAAGAGAATGTGATATACACAAAAATAGGTAATCATACCTCAATTTCAGCCACAAAGAACAGTTTTTGTATAGAATTTAATGTGGTCTTCATAGAGAGAAATTTAACTGATGAAATAGTCAAGTTCTATGAAACCTAGAATTTCTTACATAAATGTATCTGTATTTTACCTAGCGCCTATAATTTTATGGGGAAATGAACTGGGTGTTTGGAAACAGATCAGAATTTTTGGGTGAAGGGAATTTTTAAGCAATATTTTTTATTTTGAAATATTGTAAGCTAGAGAAAGGTTTAAACATTACTATTATTTTAATAAATATCGCCTACAAATTCAAATTTTTTCCATACTCATATTAAATTTTTTACTGAATAAAATTCTGGAGATAAACTGAATTCTTTTATGAACCCCTAATGAACACCATTCCATTTCCCTCTTCCTCCCAAGAGGTAAACACTCCCTTAACTTGCTATTTGTCATTTCCAAGCATATTTGCTAATACTAGACAACATATACATGTATGAATCAACATGCATATATTCTTTGGGTCATATTTTTGAAGTTCTATAAATAGTATTATACATATTCACAATTATATAACTTGCTTTTTTTCTTAAGTAGATATTTATGATTTATGTAGCTTTGATTTATTAATTTAACTGCTATATACTATTCCAATTATATGACTCTAAAACAACATATTCATCAATTCTCCTATTGCTGGACATTTTTGTGATTTCCAGCTTTTCACCATTATAGAAAATGCTAAAATGAACATTCTTGTGAGGCCCTTCTTGTGCCACATTTGGGGTCCTTTCAAGTATATCTGAAAGTGCAATGCTGAGCGAGGTTATGTCCAGTTTCAATATTTCTAAAAATAACCCAAGGAATTAGGCAAATTTACAAGACCACTAGCAGTGAAGAAAGGTCAAAAGAATATTTTTATAGATTGATTTTAAGGGAAATCAAAAATCAAATTAATACTTTAGTCATATTTTGTTTATTATTTACAGGGACTCAGATGACATTTCTATAGAAGTATTTCAGTAAATTTAAGTATTTAAGAGTGTTTCAGGAAAACTTTGACATGATCTTATGGTACATGTTATTATAGCACCTGAATCTTAGTTATTAGCAGTTAATTATTGGTCATATGTTCAGAATCTCCTTGATTCAATAATCATTGTTTAACCATTCAAATAAGGTGTTAGAACCCTTTTCTCCTGGCTGTCTTGTTTCTATTTCTTCCATAACAGTCTCAATAATAAACATTTTTCCTGAGACTATTACCCACACTAAAAGTACCCTCATATCACTTTAACTTTTCATGATAAGTTCTGAAAGCACCGAGTGGAAAGTTTCATACTGCTGAGCACAACCTGCTGACTTCCCAGTGTCATGCTACATTTCCTTCACATCAGGCTACTCACTTGATTTGTGTTTCTTGTAATCTCAGGTTGCTCCTGTGCCATCTCTCGTCTCCTGAGATGGCTGCTGTCTTCTCTTTCCACATCACCTTCCCCATGTATTCCATGTGCAGCAAAAGAAAAAAAAAGATTAGAGGGACCCCTGAGGACTTTATTCCTTATTATGATCCAGTCATTTGCTGCAGTGACAAATAATGTATCAATATTATACAGGTCCTCTCCTGATCTGATTGATCAGTCATTCCCAACTTAGACATTTTAACTACAAGGGAGATAAATATCGAAAAGATTTGATCTTGCACCAGACATCTGAATGCATTTTCTTGGGTGTATTATTGTCTTAACATTATAATGGCTAAGAAATTGAATACATTATTTATATTAGTATAATTTCAGTTCAATACTTTGAAAGAGATTTTAGATTCCTAAATATGTAAGCATGCAAGGACCACTGAAACTCATTACACCAGCAAGATGACTCACTGTTATCATTCTTTGTGATCCACACACTTGTCTACATTATGTACATTAGTCCACAAAGAATTCACTCAACAAACTTTCATAAGCTGGTGGACTATACCATCATCACATACTGAACAATGTAGCAAGTCATTATGATAATGATCTGATTGAAAAAAAGTGAATAGACATTCTTAAAATGTCTTTTCCACAACTATGTTGTGTGGATGTTTCTTATGTTTCCAGATAAATAATATAAAGTTTTTCTCCAAAATTCTATCCATCACTATATTTATGTCTTCCTCCCCTAACGGCAAGCAACTTTTCACTGATAAATTTCCATGGTAAGAATGTCCTTATCTTTAATTAATTAATTAATTAATTTTTTAATGGAGGTACTGGGGATTGAACCCAGGACCTCATGTGTGCTAAGCATGCACTCTACCACTGAGCTATATTCACCTCTTGGATAAATTGGGAGTTTGAAATTTGCAGATACTAAATACTATATATAAAATAGACAAACAACAAGTTTCTTCTGTATAGCACAATATCTTGCAGTAACCTATAATGAAAAAGAATATGAAAATGAATCTATGTATGTATACAGATGATTGAAACATTATGCTGTACACCAGAAATTGATGCAACATTGCAAATTGACTATACTTTAATAAAAAGGAAGGGGAAAAAAAAAGAAAGAAAAGGAAAAAGAACATCCTTATCAATTCTGACAAACAGTTCAGATTCCAAATTCCACTGCCACGTTTTCCTTGAGCCCTTCTTGGGCAATTTTAAGCCTCCCCCACCCCACCTTGGAGTAGCAGGCTTTTCTCTCCCTTCGTCCCCTCATCCTTCCAACCAAGTCCTCATCTTTCTAGTATCTTCTGAGCCTTGCAATGTCTGTCAACCTTAGATTGCAGCTGAGGCCACCAGGCTGCAGATATGCCAAACAGAGAAGCAGCAGATCCTGGCACATGGCTGGTGTTTAATTAAATAATGGTTGAGTACAGAGAAGCTTTGAGAAAAAAATGTCTGTGCAGACAACTTCCCACTGTCTTGGGAGGATGTGAAATAGCTGAATAGCTGAATAGCTGAATAGCTGAATAACTGAGATCTTTCTTAATCTTAGTGTCACAAAACCCTCATCTGGAAGCCTGACAGCCCAACAAGGTCAAAGTCGAAATGAAACTGTTACAACAGAAGTGGATAATAAGTGCCTTTTACTTTCTTTCAACCACTAGGGTTCTCAGGAAAGATGGAGTCATAAGCCAAGGGCTGTGCTTAGTATTCTTGTGCAATACTGGACCGTGTCTGCCTTCTAGTTTTCAGGGACTTCTGCCCTCATCAAGAGGACTTTGTTATCAGTACTCCCTGAAAAAAAAAAAGGCAGGGAGAGACAGATTGCAAAAGCGTGGACTTTCTGAACCCAGCAGGCCCCATCAGTCTGTTATGCTGCCTGAGTTCTGGAGAGCCATGGAATTATAGGGGACACTCAGGACTGAGTAGGAATCCCAGGGTCTGCTCATCCCATTCTGCCAACCTAAAAGTTTATGCAAAACAATCTGAAACTTCCCCGGTCTCTAAGATAAGAATAATGTTTCCTCCTCCCACGAATTTTCAGGCTGATTAAATGATGCATCTGGCCCTCACCAAGTGGCTTTTGAAGTGTCTATGGGGTATCTGGAGGAACTTGGCTTCCTTTTTAAAAAAATTTTATTGTTTTGTTGAAGTATAGTCAGTTTATAATGTGTTCATTTCTGGTATGCAGCATAATAATTCAGATATATATATATATCTCTGTGTGTGTGTGTGTGTGTGGGTATATACAAATATATATATTTAGTTGAATTGAAATTGATAATTCTCATTTAAAAATAATTATATTCCAGAAATATACTTTATATTAAATGGAACTGATGATTTTTACTTACTTACATTGTTTATATAAATAAATATTAATTTAATTCTGATGATTGGCTTTAAATATTTGTATTACTAATTTTATTTTCTATTATTGTAAAATAAGAGATATAATGTACAATAATCTTTCTGAGAAGGATTCTATACTACTATTTGAATTAAAAGATTTAGTATATATTTCCTGAAGTATTTTTATTTGTGCCTTGAAATGTTCTTGTAAAGAAATACTCCACAATTCTTGGTGGTAAACATGTCTCTTCTTTAATGTGTGCCTCATATTTATATAGCTTTTATTCATTCATTTATTATAGTGCATTGCCTCATCCAATCACAGTGGGGCTGCGTTTCTTCAGGCGGCGCGGAGGGCAGCCTGACCCGGGGTCCTTGGAGCGGGCGCCGTGGCCACGCCCCCTTCCTGGGGCGGGCCCTGCCTTGTTCCAGTTGCTTCCAGAGAGGATGTACGCCGAAGGGGAGCGGAGCGGTGAGCGCTGTGTGTCCTCCAGGCCTCTCCGCGAACGTGGAGTGGCTCCTGGGGCCCCATGGACGCGGAGTCAAGAGACAAGGGGTGTTGGAGCCACCGAGGGCATGGGTACTCTTCGAAAAGGTAGGCCCCGCGAACGGCTCCACGAAGCGGCGACGGCGGCGGGCGGGAGGCGGCGGGCGGTGGCGGCGGCGGGAGGCGGGCGGGAGGCGGCGGGCGAAGGCGGCGGCGGCGGCGGGAGGCGGGCGGGAGGCGGCGGCGGCGGGCGGCGGCGGGAGGCGGGCGGGAGGCGGCGGGCGGCGGCGGGAGGCGGGGGGCGGCGGGCGGCGGCGGCGGGAGGCGGCGGGAGGCGGGCGGCGGCGGCGGCGGCGGCGGCGGCGGCACCCAGCACGCTGCTGGCATCTCTGTTAACGAACAAGGGCTCGGTTCCCGCTACCGGAGCGGGAGCGCGGCGGGCTGCGGGAGGCGGGAGGCGGCGGCGGGAGGCGGGCGGTGGCGGGAGGCGGGGGGGGGGGAGGCGGTGGGAGGCGGCGGCGGCGGCGGGCGGCGGCGGGAGGCGGGCGGCGGCGGCGGCACCCAGCACGCTGCTGGCATCTCTGTTAACGAACAAGGGCCCGGTTCCCGCTACCGGAGCGGGAGCGCGGCGGGCGGCGGGAGGCGGGCGGTGGCGGGAGGCAGCGGCGGCGGGCGGCGGCGGCGGGTGGCGGCGGGAGGCGGGAGACGGCGGCGGCGGCGGCGGGCGGCGGCGGGAGGCGGGGGGGGGAGGCGGTGGGAGGCGGCGGCGGCGGCGGGCGGCGGCGGGAGGCGGGCGGCGGCGGCGGCGGCGGCGGCGGCGGCACCCAGCACGCTGCTGGCATCTCTGTTAACGAACAAGGGCCCGGTTCCCGCTACCGGAGCGGGAGCGCGGCGGGCTGTGGGAGGCGGGAGGCGGCGGCGGGAGGCGGGCGGTGGCGGGAGGCAGCGGCGGCGGGCGGCGGCGGCGGCGGGCGGCGGCGGGAGGCGGGAGACGGCGGCGGCGGCGGCGGGCGGCGGCGGGAGGCGGGAGACGGCGGCGGCGGCGGCGGGAGGCGGCGGGAGGCGGGAGACGGCGGCGGCGGCAGCGGCGGCGGGAGACGGTGGCGGCGGCGGCGGGCGGCGGCGGGAGGCGTCGGCGGCGCGGCGGCACCCAGCACACTGCTGGCATTGCTGTGAACGAACAAGGGCCCGGTTCCCGCCGCGCGGAGTGGGAGCGCGGAGGGCTGCGGGCAGCAGCGGGAGGCGGCAGCGGGCGGCGGCGGGATGCGGGAGACGGCGGCGGGAGGCGGACGGTGGCGGGAGGCTGCGGCGGCGGGCGGCGGCGGAGGCGGCACCCAGCACGCTGCTGGCATCGCTGTGAACGAACAAGGGCCCGGTTCCCGCCGCGCTCCCGCTCCGCGCGGGCGGCGGCAGGCGGCGGCGGGAGACGGCGGCAGGAGGCGGGCAGTGGCGGGAGGCAGCGGCGGCGGCGGCGGCACCTAGCACGCTGCTGGCATCTCTGTTAACGAACAAGGGCCCGATTCCCGCCGCGCGGACCGGGAGGGCTGCGGGCGGCGGCAGGCGTGGGCGGGAGGCAGCGGCGGCGGGCGGCGGCGGCGGCGGGCGGCGGCGGGAGGCGGGAGAAGGCGGCTGGAGGCGGACGGCGGCGGCGGCGGCGGTATCCAGCATGCTGCTGGCATCGCTGTGAACGATCAAGGGCCCGGTTCCCGCCGCGCGGACCTGGAGCGCGGCGGGCTGCGGGAGGCGGCAGGTGGCGGGCGGTGGCGGGAGGCAGCGGCGGCGGGCGGCGGCGGCGGCGGCACCCAGCACGCTGCTGGCATCGCTGTGAACGAACAAGGGCCCGGTTCCCGCCGCGCTCCCGCTCCGCGCGTGCGGCGGCAGGCGGCGGCGGGAGGCGGGAGACGGCGGCAGGAGGCGGGTAGTGGCGGGCGGCGGCGGCGGCACCTAGCACGCTGCTGGCATCTCTGTTAACGAACAAGGGCCCGGTTCCCGCCGCGCGGAGCGGGAGGGCTGCGGGGTGGCGGCAGGCGGCGGCGGGAGGCAGCGGCAGCGGGCGGCGGCGGGTGGCGGCGGGAGGCGGGAGAAGGCGGCTGGAGGCGGGCGGCGGCGGCGGCGGCGGTACCCAGCATGCTGCTGGCATCGCTGTGAACGATCAAGGGCCCGGTTCTCGCCGCGCGGAGCTGGAGCGCGGCGGGCTGCGGGAGGCGGCAGGCGGCGGCGGGAGGCGGGCGGGTGGCGGCGGCGGCACCCAGCACGCTGCTGGCATCTCTGTGCACGAACAACGGCCCGGTTCCCGCCGCGCGGAGTGGGAGCGCGGCGGGCTGCGGGCAGCAGCGGGAGGCGGCAGCAGGCGGTGGCGGGAGGCAGTGGTGGCGGGCAGCGGCGGGAGGCGGGAGACAGCGGTGGGAGGCGGGCGGCAGGCGGGAGGCGGCGGCAGCGGGCGGCGGCGGCAGCGGCGGCTCCCAGCGCACTGCTGGCATCGCTGTGAACGAACAACGGAGAGGAAGACATGGAGGAGGAGAAGGAGGTGATGGAGGAGGTGGTGGTGGAGGAGGAGGTGGTGGTGGTGGTGGAGGAGGAGGTGGTGGAGAAGGAGCTGGTGGAGGAGGAGGATGTGGAGGAGGAGGATGTGGAGGAGGTGGAGGAGGAGGTGGTGGAGAAGGAGGAGGAGGTGGTGGAGGAGGAGGTGGAGGAGGAGGAGGTGGTGGAGGAGGAGGTGGAGGAGGAGGAGGATTATTAAAATAATCCTCAAGATTGTTTCTAATTTCCAAAATAATATTGAATTAAAGCTACTTCATACGCAACTATTAAGAAAGAAAGTAATTGCTGGCAGTCTTCCAGATAGCCTGCAAGGAGTTCCAGAATTGAATTATGGAGAATTAACTGGATAAATCAATCTGGAAGTAGATTTACCACTGGTGCAGCATTTAGCCTCCAATGAAAAGAGCCAGAAGCAGTCTATCGATGGAATCTCAAAGTACGCTCAGTTCTTTCCTGGTTTCTAGGACCAGGAAGAGCAGTACTACCTTTCTCTACCTAAAAAGGAATGTGGAGGAGTAGGAGGAGGTGGAGGAGGAGGAGGAGGAGGATGAGGAGGTGGAGGAGGAAGAGGAGGTGGAGGAGTATGTGGAGGAGGTGGAGGAGGAGTTGGAGGAGGAGGAGGAGGTGGAGGAGGAGGAGGTGGAGGAGGAGGAGGAGGTGGTGGAGGAGGAGGTGGTGGAGGAAGAGGAGGTGAAGGAGGTGGAGGAGGAGGTGGAGGAGGAGGTGGGTGTGGAATTGGAGGAGGAGGAGGAGGTGGAGGAGGAGGAGTTTGAGGAGAAGGAGGAGGAGGACGAGTTGGAGGAGGTGGAGGAGGTGGAGGAAGTGGAGGAGGAGGTGGAGGAGGAGGAGGTGGAGGAGGAGGAGGAGGAGGTGGTGGAGGAGGAGGATTATTTAAATAATCCTCACGATTGTTTCTAATTTCCAAAATAGTATTTAATTAAAGCTACTTCATACGCAACTATTAAGAAAGAAAGTAATTGCTGCCAGACTTCCAGATAGCCTGCAAGGAGTTCCAGAATTGAATTATGGAGAATTAACTGGATAACTCAATCTGGAAGTAGATTTACCACTGGTGCAGCATATAGCCTCTAATGAAAAGAGCCAGAAGCAGTCTTTCGATGGAATCTCAAAGTACGCTCAGTTCCTTCCTGGTTTCTAGGACCAGGAAAAACAGTACTACCTTTCCCTACCTAAAAAGGAATGTGGAGGAGTAGGAGTAGGAGGAGGTGGAGTAGGAGGAGGAGGTGAAGGAGGAGGAGGACGTGGAGGAGGAGGAGTATGTGGAGGAGCATGTGGAGGAGGAGGATGTGAAGGAGGAGGATGTGGAGGATGTGGAGGAGGAGGATGTGGAGGAGGAGGATGTGGAGGATGTGGAGGAGGAGGATGTGGAGGAGGAGGAGGATGTGGAGGAGGAGGAGGATGTGAAGGAGGTGGAGGAGGAGAAGGGGGTGGAGGAGGAGGAGGAGGCGGAGGAGGAGGCGGAGGAGGAGCTCGAGGACGAGGAGGAGGAGGAGGTGGAGGAGGAGGAGGACATGGAGGAGGAGGTGGAGGAGGATTATTAAAATAATCCTCAAGATTGTTTCTAATTTCCAAAATAATACTTAATTAAAGCTACTTCATACGCAACTATTAACAAAGAAAGTAATTGCTGCCAGTCTTCCAGATAGCCTGCAAGGAGTTCCAGAATTGAATTATGGAGAATTAACTGGATAAATGAATCTGGAAGTAGATTTACCACTGGTGCAGCATTTAGCCTCTAATGTAAAGAGCCAGAAGCAGTCTTTCGATGGAATCTCAAAGTACGCTCAGTTCTTTCCTGGTTTCTTTGACCAAGAAGAGCAGTACTACCTTTCTCTACCTAAAAAGGAATGTGGAGGAGTAGGAGGAGGTGGAGGAGGAGGAGGAGGTGGAGGAGGAGGAGGATGTGGAGGAGGTGGAGGAGGAGGAGGTGGAGGAGGTGGTGGAGGAGGAGGAGGTGGAGGAGGAGGTGGTGGAGGAGGAGGAGGTGGAGGAGGAGGAGGATTATTAAAATAATCCTCAAGATTGTTTCTAATTTCCAAAATAATATTGAATTAAAGCTATTTCATACGCAACTATTAAGAAAGAAAGTAATTGCTGCCAGTCTTCCAGATAGCCTGCAAGGAGTTCCAGAATTGAATTATGGAGAATTATCTGGATAAATCAATCTGGAAGTAGATTTACCACT
>NW_027328742.1:17011080-17048580 GCF_048564905.1 Vicugna pacos | reverse complement strand
TGTGGAGGAGGAGGATTATTAAAATAATCCTCAAGATTGTTTCTAATTTCCAAAATAATATTTAACTGAAGATACTTCATACGCAACTGTTAGCAAAGAAAGTAATTGCTGCCGTGGGGGTTATACAAACCCCACTGAAGGACGTGCCCTAACGGGGGCCTCATGTCATGTCAGGGACAGGGCAATCTCTTGGATGGAAGGAGCACTGTGTGTTGGAATAAAAATAAGATTGACACAAGTTTGGTCAAGTTTATGGAGAATTTGGAACACTTGAAAGGAGGATTTAATTTAGATTTGGCATGATATGTTGATGAGAGCAAATTTGACTCACTGAGCAGAAAGTAGCTTGATTATAGTTTAATTCTTGTATTGTTCACAAAAAACACGTGTAGCAGCATTTGCTTCGAGGAGACAACTTTCGTTTTAGCTTCTACTGCCAGAGAAGATTTGGAAGTGAGAGATGGAAAACCACAGTGGAGAAATTCCTTGGACGTGTGCAATAGCAATGTTATACAGAAATGGTTGTGCTACTGGAAGTAGAGTTGCTGGGTTTTATGAAGCAACAGAAGAGAAGGCTCTTTTTTATGGACTGAATATCTAGAAGTTTCAGATAGAGAGCTCCAAATGAGTTAGAACGAATGAGTCCCAGAAGTGGACCACGTGGAACAGACACAGGAAACAAGGTAATGTAAGATGGAGATACAGAAGAACTGGGACCCAGATGCTCATAGTGAAAAGCCTCACCAGTATTAATGTGGGACAATATATTGTCAGCAGTTGAAGTATGTGGTTGTTATAACCAACTATAAAGTATGATCTGCTTAATTTCTATTAGGATGTGTGTGTGTGTGTGTGTGTAGAGGGAGGGAGAGATAGAGAGTTATTAACCATCAGCAAGCAATATATTTTAAATCATGAGTTGATGTCTCCTTGCATTTTAAGTAAGTTCTTCATTAAAAGAAGAACTTCATTTATTTTTAGATGGAGGTATTTGAATTAGGTGAGCCAATTGCTATGGCTGGCCATTAACCCTTTTGAAGAGAAGAGTGAGATAGAACAGAATTTTGAGAAGGAAGTGGAGAAGTAAATAAATCAGTGAAAAAGATGTCCAAGAACAAATTTTACAAGGTAAAATGGAATTCAAGTACAGCATCCAAATCAAAGGTTTGAAATACAAAGTAAGAATACACATATCTTTACAGTTCAAAGATGAAGAAGATAAGGGAAAAAAACATTGATTTTGGTGAAAAGGTCAGAGATGACCTTCTTGAAGGCAGTTTTCACGCGTGGTGGGACTTAAGTGGTTATGGGGACAAGGGCTAAGAATTTACAATTGAAGAAATAGAAGTAATGAGTGCAGACTTGTCTTTAACATATTAGAGACAATAGTGTGGGGTGTGTACTAAGCAAAAAGTTGAGGGGCAGAGGGGTATTTGTATTTTGAGAGAGGAGGTCTGAGTAACTTTATATAGAAAGAGGAAAAGGGAGGTAATGCAAACAGTATTAAAACTGCAATGGGCAGGGGAGAGGGGTGGTTTTCAATAAAACTTGCTCTTTTGTAGAAGCCAGAATGAAAAGGGATCAAGCACTGAATTATCGATGGCAGGAAACAGGAGAGTCATTATTTTTCTCAGAAAAGAAAAAGGACATGAGTAAAAGATTTGAAGAAATTTAAAAATATTAGAATAGCTACTATAGAGTGTGGAATAGGAATAGGGTCAAGATGAACATAAGGACTGTTGAGGTGCAGCCAGGGCTCTCTGAGATTAGGTATAGTACTTATTATATGTAATCAGTCATTTGTAGAGACTCTTTACATCAACTTCCAACAAGGTAGAAGAGAGAACAGAGGAAACCTCAGGTAAAAGTGATTAAAGTTTCAGGAATGCAGTACAGGCCAAGGGGATGAGTGACTCTAGGATGCCTTAAAGGGGGTATTGAGATGACAGATCACAATATGCACCCAAACTAGAGAGGTGAGTGGAATCAATTCAGTTTAGCATTAATGGAAAGTCTCTAGTTTCAAGGCCAGTGCTAGGAAGAAAGAAAAAAAAACAAGCAATCAAATAAGCAGGTGGTGAAGAAGCAGAGGTCACAATGAAAGCAAAGAGTCAAAAAGCCTTAGAACAGATGTGGAAGTGGAAAATGGAGAAAATTAAAAACTATAAGTCAGAGAAAAATCATTCAAGTTCCAACTCTACACAGACTCTTCTGAGATGAGGATTTGCCAGATGGCAACTCTTTAATTGTAAGTCATTGCAGTTGAGAAGGTCAAAGAACTGTGGTGCCAGGATGCACATAGGTTGTCACAGTGGTTGAGAAAAGCACTAAGCAGAAAGGCATGAAACAGTTGAAGGAAGAAAACTCATCAATAAAGTCATCAAGATACATCTGGACAGCAGGAAAGTGTAGCTACAGGATTTAGAGGTGAAGGAATATGGAGGACTTAACAGACTTCAGAAGAGGAAGTAACAGCGATAATGAAAGAGTATTCTAAAACAGCAATGAAAAACGAGTTATACTGACCATACTTCCTAGTCCAGTCATTGAAAAGGCTTATAGAGAAGATATTATAAAATATTGCCAAAGGTAGCTATGTCATTTTATCACACCAAAAGTAATTGTACCATTTTGTAAAACCCTGAATAAGGTACTAAAATTCTAGTTGCTCATCAGCCTCATCAAATTTTGGTGTTAAATTTGGTGTTTCCAACCTGAATGTCCATCGATAGATGACTGGATAAAGAAGCTGTGGCATATACATACAATGGAATACTACTCAGCCATAAAAATGAATAAAACATGTGCCATTTGCAGCAACATGAGTGGACCTGGAGATCATCATTCTAAGTGAAGTAAGCCAGAGGGAGAAAGAAAAATACCATATGACAGCAGTCATATGTGAATCTAAAAAAGATGAAAAGATACAAATGAACGTAAACACATTTACAAAACAGAAACAGACCCACAGACACAGAAAAGAAACTTATGGTTCCCAGGGGGAAAGGGAGTGGGAAGGGATAAATTGGGAGTATGAGATTTGCAGATACTGACTACTGTAGATAAAATGGATAAACAACAAGTTTCCATTATATGGAACAGGGAACTATATTCAATGCCTTGTAGTAACCTATAATGAAAAAAGAATATGAAAAGGAATATATGTATGTGGATGTATGACTGAAACATTATGCTGTACACCAGAAACTGACACATTATAAACTGACTATACCTCAATTAAAATATATACATATTTAAAAAATATTTTACTTCTCATTATTTTATTCTTAGTGTTTTGTTTTTTGATCCTATCATTAATACACTTTTTTTAATTGTCAGCTTTATTTCCCAATTGTTTGCTGCTGTTACATAAAAATGCTATTATTATTTATACTGACCTTGTATCCAGTGCCTTTGCTAAATTCACTTCTTAGTTCTCGTATTTGTTTTATAGATACTTTAATATACTCTACATTTACAAAGAAAAATCCATGTCATTTGTGAATAAAGGGTGTTTTACTACCTCCTATATGATCTACTTGTCTTACAGTTCATTGTCTTTCCGTGTTGCATGGGGAATGACTTCCAATACAGTACTGAATATAAGCAGTGCAGGCAGGCATGCTTGTCTCATTCCTGGTCTTATGGGAAAAGTGTCTTTGACCTTTACGTGTCATGCTATTTGGAATAATTCTGCATATTCCTTTCATCAAATTAAAAATATCCTCTTTGATTCTTATTTGCTGAGAACTTTTATAGTGAATGGACACTGAATAGTTTCAAAGATTTTTTTCCTTAGTCTGTTGAAATGATTATATGAGTTTCCCCTTATTCTGTTAATGTAGTAAGTTACAATGACTTTTTGAAAAATCTACTGTCTCACTTTGTGAGTGTAGGGCAGCAGTGGGGCATATAGCTCCTCCGGTTCTCAGACTGTCTCCTCTTTCAGCTTCTCTGAATTCTGGGCCAAGTGCATACACAACCCTGGGTGAATACTGCCAGCTTCTCCCACAAGTTACCCATGACATGAAAGTTGGAGGTGATAAGAGAGAAATGGGTTCTAGTTCTCCATTAACTTTTTAAAATGTTAAACCAACTTAACATTCCTGGTACTATCACCCTCTTGGTCATTATACTGATTTGATATGTATTGCTGAATTTTATTTGCAAATATTTTGTAGAGAATATTTGCATCTAAGTTCATGAGAGTTATTTGTCTGTAGTTCCTTTCCTTGTAATGACTTTGTGTAACTTTGTTATCAGGGAAGTTAATGTCTTATTAAACAAATTGAAAGTATTTCCTACTTAATTTTCTGAAACAGTTTGTGTGAGATGGTATTATATTTCCCTCAAATGGTTGCTAGAATTTACCAGTGAATCCATCTGGGGCTGCAGTTTTCTTTGTGAACAAATTTTTTATAATAAACTTAATTTCTTTAATATACATACAAATATTACAGTTTTCTACTAATCTTGTGTAAAGTTGGTATGTTGATTCTGCAAATAATTTGTTGATTTCATCCAAAATTTGTGTTAATTGCATTTTTCAGAATTCCATTTTATTTAACTATTTGATTTTAGCTAACCTTCCCTGTACTATCTTGGTGGTTGCTCTAGGAGTTGCAGTGTGTACCTTTAACATCTCAGTCTACTCAGTGTTAAAATTGGACCGCTTCACGTAAAGTTTTAAAAACTCACAGCCGTGTAAGCCCACTTACCTCATCCCCTCCATTCTTTCTGCCATAGTTGTCCCTTGTATATAAATCATATAATGTAAATTTATATTTTTAAACAAAATTTTATATATATTTTAAATGAAGAGAAAAAAGTGTATATAATATATTATATAATTATAGTGGTATTTCTTTGAAAACATCATGAAAGCCCTTTCCCTTAGCAACATTTGAGCCTTTCATCCTGTATATCTCAGTGTGAATGAATTGATCAAATTCCTTTCTAAAAGTAAGTTCTTATGGGTTGCATCAGGCAGCTCAGTAACTTGTTGGTCAGAAAGACAAAGCTAAAATCCAGGGGAGAAACTGGTTTATTTTTCCTTCACTAATATCTATACTCTTTCGTGTTGTTGTATGACTCCTTAAGACACTATTCTTCATGTAACAACCTCTCTGCCCTAAACAGATTCACAGCACGCACGTGCGCGCGCGCGCGCACACACACACACACACACACACACACACACACACACACACACACAGAATCAATGACTAAAATGCACACCACAGGAAGTGGTTAGTACAAGTGGGAAAGTTTGATTAGAATGATGAGTTGGAGGAAGGTCATCAAACTTCATGATAAATTGCAAAGCAAGGACAAAGGAAAAAGAATGTGCTTTACACAAAACTTTATCTTATTCAAGTAATCTGCTGGAAAGAGCCACGGTCGACAGAGCCATTAATTTCTTAGTTTAATAGTTTGAGGTGAATTGCTTTAAGGAATGGTCTGTTCAGAACTGAAGCTGTTGTAAGCCTTTGCAGGCAGCATAATTAAAAGTAGAGTGATTACCTCAGTGCTAATGACTGAATTTTGGACATAACAATGAACAAATGATTTTGCAGATATTTATCATCACAGGAAAACACAATTTAAACAACTTTTTAGGTTAAAGAGTTTATTAGTGGTAAACGGAACAAATGATCTGAAACATGGTGATACAAAGGAATTTAGTCTTAAATGATCTAGCAGAGAAATAAAATGAATTTCAGATCCAAACAGCTTTGGGATGTAGTCATTTTTTTTTACTATATTATTAGAAATTGTAGACTAGAATGAATGTAACTGTTCACTTAATTAAATAAATAGTAGACAGAAATAAGTTCTTTAAAATTATTCTTAACATTAAAGGCAAATACATTTTATATAGATAATCATAAAATCCTAAAATGTACAAAATCTTCTCAAAAGTTGGAATTCTTTTGTACATGTTAATACACATGTAATATTTGTATTACATTATGACACATGATTTGTAAGTTTAATGGAAATTATGATTATTTTACTTTAGGAATACTTCTTTTGATGCACATATAAATTTTGGGAGGTGTTGTTTGGTAGTTTCAACACCAAAGATAAGTGGGTGCACCGGCAGATAAGGTGGAGGAGAGGTAGGATGATCCGGAAGATGGCCGTATGCCTGCCTTCAGCACAGTGGGGCTTTACTGCCTCTAAGTGAGTGCCAGCAGGAGACCAGTTAGAACCCAGCAGCTGCAACTGTGTGGTAGCGACAAGGACCTAACCAAAAATGACCCAATGCTTATTGTAATATAATTAGCATTGTGGTTTAGGCCCCCCTTGGATTTTTCTGTGTGCATCATGGGTAAGGACATGTGCAAAAGGGGACGAGCATGACTAAGCACTCCCGGGGCAAGAGCTGTCAGTCAATCAAGAGACCACCTCTAAGACAGGGTATAAGAGAAGGGGGAGACGGAGACCATTGCTCTCCGCCCTTGGACCAGCCTGCCCCCCGTTCTTGGAGGTGTACTTTCCCTTTGCTAAATAAAACCTTTAAAATCTTTCGCTACACAATGCTTCCATCTCCCATCTGAATTCTTCTCTTTTGGGTAAGACAAAAACTTAGGTCTTTTCCCTTCCCCTTTTGGGGCAGCAGTGTTACTAAATGTGAAATGCAGAATGAATGTCTTTTACTAATTGTAGAAAGACACATATACTAAGAGAAGACTATGAAAATATTAGTCAGCAGTGCTAGGATCTGATAAACAGGTAAAAAAATATGATTTGGCAATTTATTTATAGCTACAACTTCTGTCAGTTAGTTTCATATATTTATGGTGAAATTGCTTTCATGTTTATTTGAAATATTTTTTAAAAATCAGGCAATTGACTAAGAAATCAGTTTGTAAAAGTAATAAATGTCAACTTAAAAAAATCCTTCTGTTACCAATTGATAAAAGAAAGGGCTTATTAATAATAATAAAATATAGTAAATATTAAAAGGGCATAAACCAAACTAGTGTTGATAAGAAAAATACGAGTTTATACTTTGTCCCATGGATACTTTGATGGTTCAAGACAGATGTTCTAGGCAACAATTTACTAAATTGTAAGTATCTCCAGGTTGATATAATCAAGTGACAACAAGAGTTATCTCTTCATTTTGAACTTTGGTAACACAAAGTGCTCAACAATTAATGCTCGCAGGGACAGATGATTAAATCAACATCAATTAACAAAATAATTTTTAAGGTTAAAATGTAATCTGAGTGTCCCAAGAAAGAAGCCCTTACTAACCCAGGGAAAAAAAGCAATTACAAGTATATTTTTGTTGTTGTTATGAACCTTGTTAATTAAGACTAATAAAAACTGTGATTTTTCTCCTAGAAAATCGTCCCCATTTTTGCCACTTCCCCTTAAATGCTGCCATTACAGGGTATTAAACACTTCCCTTAGGAGTCCAAGTTGTTGATGCCAACACACATATTGAAGGCATTAGGATGAGGGGAAGATTCATTCCTACAAATATGAAGAAACGGAAAATCTTTTATACCCCAGAGAAGTCAGAGAATGTTATTAGAAAGCACAAGCTGCCTAATGACCGGGAGGGATAATCTAGAAATAGGTGTTCACTTTAGAAGTGTCCTTATTTTAAGCAGTGGTGATCCCAGTTGCATTAAATAAGCTTTTGCAAAATAATTATCGAACATACACTAGTAAGTATCATATGAAAAAATAAAGTTTTCCCAATGGGATCTAGATCTGCTACTGGTAATTTAAGTGTTTGTTGATAGAATTTAGCAAAATTTAGGCTCACAACTTGAAAATGATGCATGAATTATATTTATGTCTCTGATAGTTATGTTCTAGAAAACAACAGATTTCATTTATAATTTAACATCAATTTGTTCTTTTACTTTTAGGCTTTATGAATGGGATGTAGGATAATCCCATCAACATGAGAATATTCACATTAGATAATTCAGGATCAGATTACTGGGTTGTTTGGTTTGTTTGCTTGCTTCTCATTAGAAGGACTAACATTCTCAACAAAGGATTTTAATTTTGCTTGTATAGACATAGATTTTGTCATTATATCTTAGAAAGATTCTTTTAGGATTCTCTTAAAAGTTATGCTAGAAATTACTCTTAGTAATTTGTATAAAGGCACAGCATGGGAATTACAATAAAAATGCAAAATCAGATGGCAGGTACTCAGTAACAATTTATAGAATGAGAGGTTTTATTCTGTCTGAACCTGAGTTCATATCTTTTGCCCTCTACATCTAGCTCAGGGCACAAACACCAAACCAAACACAGGAATGAACCCTCAAGACCCCAGGAGGCTTCATATGCTCATTTTCTTTGATATCTGATCATAGTGTAGGTGAACTGGTAGATGAGAACACAAAGGTACTTATTCAGGTTAATTGGTGATTTAGTAAAACTATTAAAGTGTTTCTTAGTGAATTTCTGTCATTTTCAAAGTATTTTAGGCTGGATGGAGTCTTGCCAAGCCTTCAAGCTTATGAAACAACGATTCACGGTTATTAAGAGCAAATGCCCTAGAGAGATTAATCTCTGCTATCCCAACAAGCTGACCTTTTCCCAAAGACATAGCAATTTAATTATCTACTTTGAAAAGCACAATTAAAGGAAAATTCAAAACCTGATTTATAGACAGGTTTTATATTCTCATCTATAATGCATGTAAATAAGTCTTTGGGGTTTCTTTTTTCTAGGGCTGTTATAGGTGTATTTTGTACCTAATAAGTACTAAATAGTTCTTACTTTACAAAATCATGGACTCTTATTATTAAATCTCTGCTATTAGTGAAAAGAATATTTCAAATTATGAGTGTTTTACAGTCTGTTTTTCCCCCAAATTTTGCATATTATTTGCACTATTTTAAATAAACAAGTGCTTCCATCGCCTGTGAACCTGAGGAACTTGACCTGGATAGGATTTCTATTTAAGCACAAGCTGATGAAAATGATGTCATCTTTTATTTTCTACTTAATGCTTCTATATTTTATCTTACAGAAGCCCAAAGTAGAAATTCATCATAAGATGAGCTTAAAATACGGGCTTGAAATAACATAAATTATGCTCTTAGTCAGCTAATCAGTTTCAAATATTTATTGAAGATTCATCTACCTACCATCATAACCCCAACCAATCAGAGAAGGAAGGTATTTGAAAGCACAGCCCCCACTGAACACCCCGCAAAGGACAAGCCTGAGATACCAATGCTTTTCTGTTTCCTAGTTGCTGTGTAAATGTCTTGCTTACACCACAATGCTGACTAGTTCTTGCTGGCCATATGCAATGTCAACACCAACAGGAGTCTTAGAAAGAAAATCCTTTTTTGCTCTTATAAGATAGCATTCATATGGCCCAATGGAGATATGAGTGATTATTTTGTATAACTGTAGCTGTCTATGTCAAAATGTAAATGTAAAATTTTAGGACATTTTGCTTTAATGACACCTAGTGTAGAAATGCAAGTGTGGCAGTGCAGATAAGAGAAAACGTTGGAGACTAAAACTGTCATCAGTGTTAAAGAGGGAGTAAGCCAAGAAACTGGCTCAACTGAAATCAGATGGCAGACAGGTGCTCTCCAGATCCAAAGAGATGTTACAGGAAGTGAGAAAGAATGGAGAGGAGGATGCTACAGAAATCAATAAAAGAAATAAACAGCAGTTCGCAAGTCACAAAGCCTAATGGCACACAGTAAGCCTGAAACCACACTATGTAATGAAAGTTTACCACGTTAGCACTGAAGACCATGGAAGAGTTCCTCCTTCTATAGTCACCCAAAGTTTTATATATATATATATATATATATATATATATATATACACACTCATATATACATATAGACACACGTGCATATGTTTGAAACTAGACCCTATGGGAAAATGCAGAAATACAAAGGTAATAAGAAACATTATTTAGATGTAAGGCATAAATGCAAAAAACAACATATGCAGGTATGTATCAAGACTGAACAATGGTACCTGGAAGATACCTCATCTCAGAGGCATAATTATGGAGGTGGGAAAAATTCTCACTTAGAAATCTCTGTATATTGAGAGCATATATTAAGAATCCAGAATCAATGGGAGATTCCAGGAAGAAAAAGTAAGATCTAAGTATCAATTTTCTTCCAGATCTTCACCATATGATGCATCCAAAGCATCAACTGATTGAGAGAGTCGGTGTTGCTTCAGAAAGTTCTGATTTACGATCCAGTAACGTGAGCACCCTTCTCCCCAGGCATAAATACCCCTTATGCTTTTTACCCCAGAATGTAAAGTCTGAGTATTAGAGGAAAAAATTAAAATATGGTAAAAATAGATGAAAGGGTAAAATCTAAAATCGATTTAGTTTGACCTTTTTGAAAAGTTATTTATGAATTACTTTAAATTCATGTTAAATAGCCATAAAGTTAGTAATTTTATATATTTTAATGCATACTTAAAAAGACAGGGTAAATCTCCATGATTCTGAATTGTTTAGAGATGAGAAAGGCAGGAATGTCCATATATATATATATATATATATATATATATATATTTAGGAGGCAATACTGTATCATAGTTAATAACATGAATCTACAGAAAAGAAAATGAGATATGAAGCATCAAACCCGGAAATTAATCATATATCTAGGCGGTGTTCTGGAGGGTGGTGGGACTTTGATGGGGACTGAGAAAATGGAGGAAAGGAAATGATCCAAGAAAAATGGAAGAGAATTTTCCAGAGATGATGAAAGGAAGTTTCAATCAAAAGAATCTACCAAGTGCCAAGCAAAATAAACTTGTAATTACCCAACACTAGACACATCATTATGCAATTATAGAATACTAACACTAAAGAGGTCTGAAAAGCTTCCAGAGAACAAAAACAGTTTACCTCCAAAGGAAGGAAACTTAGAATATAATAGACAAGTTATTAGCAACAGTGACTTCTAGAAGTCAGAAGAACAGTGCTGTCAAAGATTTGACAGAAATTATTTTAAACCTATAATGCACCTTTGCCGGTCCTTCATAATTTGTGAAGAAAAATTGAAGATAATTTTAGAAATATGGGAATCAAAAAGTTTATATCTTTTGAATATACATATATTTTTAATTACTAAGGGGTATTATCTGGAAAAATGCAAAAGGAATACAAAAAGAAGAAAACATGGTATATAAGGACGGTATGGATCTAACCTTTGGGAAAAAGGACTTGGAATGACAGCTATGCAGCAAATAAAGAAAAGCTTAAAAGATTTGTCTCATAGTGAAATGCCACAAGTTATAACCAAAGACTCGGAGAAGTATGTCTTCAGAAAATAAATTTTATTAAATAAACTTTGTGATTAAGATGGATTATCTTAGCAGTATGACAAAAAATCATAATATATTTCAACAAAAAACTTTTAAAGACTCTAGAAAAATACCCTCACAAGAAATCTTAGTCAGAACGTGAAATGAAATTGGTGTTAAAGTTGGATACAACTAACCTTTCTGAGCTATGCTTTTACTTCCCTTTTTTTTAATAAACATGGTAGAAGTTTCAAAACACCAAGAACAGAGACCAGTCAAGTGTACCATAATTTCTTCATAAAACAATCATATGAAAGTCATAAAAGGCCAACTTATCCCACCGAAATCAACCCTCGAGTCTCATGACTTTTAACCTAATGAAAGCTTATGTCTTGATTGATTTTACCACAGATGAATTTTTTTATGAAGCTACCCTTCTATGTGCTTTCCTGCAAGGAGTGACCCAGAGAACCGTGCTCTTTCCATGTGTGGTTATCAAGTGTCATCGTTCTTGATTTTTCAGATGACTGACGGGGAAATAGAATGTGCAGGACATTTTAGGGGCCTGTCTGAGGGGTGGCTTCCATCACTCCTATCCACGTTCCACTCAATTCCATGGCCAACCAAGTGGAGGGGCACATGATAAAAATGGACATGATAGTTTCAGCCACAAACACCAAGCGAGGTTATGGCGCTATTAGTGTTTGACTCTTTATTGTCTAAAGAGAAATTACCAAGTCGTATGGTTTATTTGGTCTTAAAGAGACACCTAGAAGCTTTTGTTCAGCTTGTCACAAAGCTTTGTACCCTCAACAGGGAACTCTGTTAAAATGGAGACATTATCGCACCCTCTTGTTAATCCCTAGAGAATAAATTATGAGCCGTGATGATACCAAATCACAGCTCCATGACCTCATCTGAGACTGTGCAGATCCCTCTCTATTCTTTAATAGAAAACTAAAGGAGAACACAAACATAATATTTAGATAGAATAAGATGTTTTACATGAATTTAGCATACTTTTTATCTTCTTGCTTCTCATTACAAAATGCGTAATGTTTCTTCTGGAAGGAGAACAAACAGATCCTACAGTGACATATTAAAATATATATGTTTTCCAGTTCCAATCTAACTTGCTCCCCAGAAGAAAGAAATATATTGTTAATTACAATGAGTATTAGGGAACTTGGATCTCCCAAATCAGGCATTCTTTTGAGCAACTGTGAAGATAAAATAAACCCATCTGACTTTGAAACTTACAACATTCTTCTTCAAATGGCACATAGGACAGCATAATTTTCTCTTCAAGTGCAATCACTCTGCTTGTTGCACTGTGTGATATGTAAATAATCACCAAATCGAAAGCACAGTTTATCGATTTTCAATTTTTAGAATCTATAGGCAAAGTACTGAAGAATTAATTACAGTAACAAAGTATAAATACTATAAACTTTGATAGCATACAGGTAAAAAGAGGGAAGTTAAAGTGTCTATTCAAGTGTAAAAGTGGAGAGTAAACTTTGTTTAAAATTGGTGGAACACTAACTAGAGGTTAGAACAAGAAGAGATGGTAGCAGATGAACTAAATTGTAGCAACTTACATGGAAGATTGGGAGCAGAGGACAGGTAATGGTGAATTCATTATTTTTTATTGGCAGGAAAGCAATAGATAGTGTTTAAATTTAATAAAGAAAGACTTTAGACATGAGCATATTATTTTGATTTTGGTTAACTAAAAATATTAAAAAGTGATAGTTAAATCTGACTACATGTAGGAGATGGGAATGAGGATAAGGAACATTTTATTTTTGCTTAATACTCTCTTTACTGATTGATCATTTTTAACCATGTGAAGGTCTTCCTCTACATGTACAACTTCTATGGAAAAAGGTAAAAACTTTGCAATTATAATAATATCGATAGAGTATGTTGCACTGTCCTACACACACTATCTTGATATGGATTCAGACATGACCCTGAAATGACAGCATTCGAGAATCACGTGTAATATTAAAGGCAACGTGTTCAAGCCTCTATCAGATGCATGAATGCTGTTTCTTAGCACGGCTTTCAAGGAAGCTCGCTCGATCTTTCAGTACGGCGTTCCATCGCAGTGTAGCGCGAGTCATTGGTAGTTTCTCCCCTAGTCATCAAAAGCTACCTCATTTCAACCTTGCCCATTTGTTCTTAAGTTAACTACTGGCACAATAATAATATTTGAATTAAAGGAGATTAAAATATTAGAAATTCAATTTATAGAGATTTTTTATCTCAAAAGTGGCAATAAAATGCATTTATACAAATTACCCCAGTTTGTTAACAATTCACTAAATCCCGTTTAACCACTGTAGATGAGCACCAAGGGGGTATATCCGGCTTGTCATCTGGTGGAATCACTCTCCCCCTGTTAACAATAATAGGCCTTATTATTGAAGTGTACTATGATCCGTGAAGAACTGCCACAGCTTATTTTAATTCAGTAGAAAATTACCTCTGTTACTACTTCAGTGACAAACAAAACTAAGAAGAGACAAACCTAAATCTCCACAGTCTTGATAATACGTGATTGTTTAAGGGGGATTTATGCTGCTGGAGGTCTATTTTAGAAGCTTTTCCAATAGCAGTATCTGTCTTAGACTTTCTCCGTTATTGCAAACTCGTAATTGTCCTTATTTCCTTGCAGGTGAAACTTTGTTTTTGCCTTTTATTTGGCTGCTATTATTCCAAAGACAAGAATATGTGAGGGACATTTTCATCCTAATAATGCATGTTCATAGATTATAGTGTATCTGTTATAATATATTCATTACAATATACTTGTAAACAGAAATCTAAACTTAAAATATGCTGTAAAATGGTGGCTCAACAAAACTCTTTTGTATTCAGTTTAAATTCCTTCCAAGGCGAAAGAGAATAAAGAAATTAGAAGTTCATGACGCACTCTCTTGCCTCAGTATTAGGAGAGACTGAGCCATGGTATGTCTGCTTAAATGTGAGCCTGGATACTGTGTGGCCCAGCCTGCTTACCAAACTTAACCACCCCTACCCAAATTTCCTTAAAATAATCAACATGGTATGTTCTTTTAGGCAAGAAAGAACATATATCATAAAGATAACTTCTCTTTTTCAAAAATAAGCAAAGGGGATTCTGAAAAAAACGGTAGCTATGGAGTGGTCGTTTTTGAATCTTTCCAATGTCCCTGTAGAAAAAAACAGATGAACATCTACAACCAAACGAGATGTAAGTTATCCTCGCTAATGAAAAAATGGAATCAAGCAAGGCCAGGATTGCAACCCAGGCAGCCTCCCTCCAAAGTCCAAGCTCGCACTAACCACGCTGGGCTACTGCAAAGAATATGTGAAGCTACCATCCCATGTTTCCATCCTCCTGGGTTTGCATGGTTACTGTTGTGTAAAGATGGTGCTATGTTGAGAGCAGAAAAGCAGGCTCCTTCCCTCCTCAGTGTACTCTAGACACAAAGACAACTCTTTTAAAGGCAGCTTTCCCTGAGGAAGGTCGCTGGTCTGTGTTGGTTTGCTCACGTGTGCTGGTCTCCCCCTGCTCCACAAGTGAGCGCTGGAATCTGCTCGGTGATCCCCTCGAAGGAACCGAGGCCGACACCACTGTGTAATATCACAGGAACTACAACTCCATGGCGGCAGGACAAGGATTGGTGAAGAATGACTGAATCCAACAATCGAGAGCGTCAGTTCTATCTTTCGCTACACAGGGAATTTCAGCATAATTACGTACAAAGCCCATGGTGGATGAACTGTGGAATTCTGGTATGAAACTTGGTGATACTTTATTAGAGAAATGATAGCAGACTTTAACTTATTTGGATAAAAGAATCCACATCCAATTTTTCCCTCTTCCCGAAACTGTATAGACTTCTTGGTTGTCTCAAACCTCCCACTCCTTGATCGGCAATTCTTTGTTTTAATGCTCTCATCACTAGCTCTTAGTCTGCATTTCAAGACCTTCAGTCTCACTAATTATGCCCTCCTTTCAGGTGTGCAGAAGTATCTGCTGTCTGCCTGCCTTGTTGTTGCCAAGGCTGGCTCTCCCCTTTTCGAATCTGAGCCCTCTTTGTGCACAGGTGTCCTGACAACAATCTGCCTTCTCGCCACCCCTGGGAATAGTGGTGTTTTATCCTGATGTCTTTGGCAGAAAGAGCCGCTTACACTTTGGGGCCCAACCTGAGCATAGACTCTCTCTTGAGATATTTTCTGTGCTACACCATTAACCATCTTCCTAGCAACAGTGCTTTAGGAACATTATTTTCCAATTTACTCACTCGCAAAGTCATTAAGGCAAATGAAAACATCAAGACGAGTTTTCAATACGTGATTTCTTCTCACCAGACATGAGGGGTCTGGATATAGAGTGCCCTCGGGGGTTTGGGCAGCACACAGGACATCAAAACTTGGAGTTTAGCAGCATGAAACTGTGAGAGCCAAATGTCAGTACGGCACGCCAGAGGGTACCAGATTGGAAGCTGGTAGACAATCAGATTTCAAACCAGGCCAGGCAAAATGATGGTTCCCAGTTTGAAAACAAGGCAGAGGACCTAATGGTGGAGAATTCCCAAGCGGTGATGAAGTGACGATTTCCAAGCAGAATGTGGAAAAAAACCAGCACACAGCTCTGGGGGTTTGTTATCTGATTCAGAAGTATTTGGGCCTGGGAGATGTGGACGTGTTTATGGGTGAGCAGCAGAACAGACATTGTTTTAGTTGTGTTTTTCTCCTTGACTCCTTAAGCAAGGAAACCATTTCAAATGGAAAATATCAGAGTGAGACCTATGCTTTGAGAGATTAGATTCTGATTTGGCGAGCCAATTGGAAAGCACATTTCTGTAATACAGGTAAAGTCAGTGTTAAAATATGATTTAGCTGTTCCTCTCTAACAAATTACTCTCAGTAAATTTGAGACGTGAGTATTCAGTAACCTAATAGGTTTGTTCTTCATTTGTAAATATAGATTTGAGCAGCGGTGACTAGAAGAATTTGTGTGTCTTCCAAAGTATCTTGATATTTTTCAAATAGAGTTAACATCTTGTGAAAAGAAGGATTTGGGTATTATCGTACCTACATAAACATCATGGGACATAATTACTTTGGTATTTACATGGCACAGAGAATCGGTCTAATTTCTTGGATTCAATATTAACACAAAAATTTCAGCCCTTCCCTGAGTCTCACAGAAATATTTTTTAAAATTTGTTTATATTTTTAAATATATCCCATTCATGAAACATTTACATTTGAATAATAAAAGGTAACCTTCTAGACTCTAGTAAAAAGGGAGTCTTTGAATTAAAGATATTGAGAAAATAATTTATAAAACATTTCTCTTTTAGCCTCAAATGTAGGAAAAATTTGGCTGCCCCAAACATATTCTTTAAGCCTATATATTCAAAATTAAGAATTTATTTTAATTTAAATTTCAGTTCACTCTAAAGTAGTATTTCTGAAGCAAAAGAAAATATTTCTAGTTAGTTCTGAATTATCACAGAAAGACTTGTTCACCTCACTACATCCTCGTTAATTTTGCCACCACTATAATGTTCTCCCATCCTGCTCCAAAGGGGACATAGAAGGCTACAGAGTCCACCAGATGGAACTCCTTCTTTAACGGTCTGTTGAAGAATGGGAGTCAGCCCTTTCCCTCTAGCATCCGAGCAGTCTGCTGCTCTGGGAGGCCCACAGTCTGACAGCTAAAGAAGCGAGAGGCCAGGATCCAAATGACATATCAAGTGGAAATCGCATACCTGATAAGATGGCACTAAAATTGCCTGCCGGGCAACAGAGTCAGCTGCCACGAACTAGTGATGCTGTTGGAAACATGAATTCTTGACTCTTAATCATGGCTATCTGTACTGCTTTCAGCAGAAATAAAGGCTCCGCTGGTCTCTCTCCCGGCAAGTGGGCAAGAAAGTGTGAGGGTAAACACAGCATCATCACAAGTGGTAAAGCAAGGTTTGCAGGTTGACCAGGGAATAAAGCCACCAGAAGAGAGAAGAGCTCTAGGAAACACTTTCCTACTATTGCAGAGAAAATGGTGCTTGAGAGGATACTGCGCTGGTAAAGAAGATAACAGTGGCTTATGATTATTCTAACAGAACCGCAGTAGTAGATCGCTCCCAAGGAGATATATTCATTCCCTTTTAACTGGGAAAGAATGTCTCTCTTTCTTGTGAAAGAAGTACATGTAACAATACAAAATAGTATATGAGCCATAAATTTGACCGTTCCAATTATTTGTTATAACCATGAAGTAATTGTTGGGGTCAGCACACAAATAATTTATGTGTTCAAAGCGTAAGTATAGCCTTCAAATCTAGCCTTCAAAGGACAACTACATATTGATTCAATTTCCAGCTACAGATTTTTGTCACTGTGTCCTATGACAACAAATGCATTTAATTACTGAAATTTAGGGATTGTTTCTGGATAATAACACATAGCTACACAGCTCTTGAGTTTAGTTCTCATTTAGTGATGATTCAGTTATTAGAGTAATTCATCTAATGTTTACACTTTACCAAGGGACAGTGGGTTTACTAGAAAGTGTTCAGACTTTGAAATAAGTTAGAAATATCTATATTCAAATCTTTGCTCAAACGTGACTTGATGACAAGTTATTTTCTATAAGGCTTAATTTCTCCATTCATAAATTTAGGATTTTGGGGGGACCGAGGTTTGTAAGAAATAAAATAATAAATTTTAAGTTCCTAGCACATAGCAAGCAGGGGTTCAACGTATGCTATGTGGTAGCCATGACTATTCTGTGGTTGTAGTGTTATTATTCTGTAGTTGCAGGTGGGAGTAGGAATCATGGTAAGAGGGTGTATTTGTTTTAAATTACTGCTGTGACAATGCCACAAACTTAGTAGCTTAAACACCACAAATGTTTTTATCTCCTAATCCTGAATATCAGAAGCTCCACCCAATCTCACAGGGCTATGATCAAAGCATCGGCGGGTGTATCTCTTTCTGGAGGCTCTAGGAGAATCCTTCTTGCCCTTCGCAGTTTCAAGCGGTGGCCCACATTCCTGGCTCACGGCCCCCTTCCTCCATCTTCAAAGCCAGCAATGTCAGCAGAGTTCTTTTCCTTCTGCTGTCTCTCTGGTTCTCACCTCTGCCTGCCCACCCACTTCTAAGGGTCTTCGTTGTGGTCTTGCGCCCACCCAGATAATGCAGGGTAATCTCCTTATGTAAGACCAGTTTATTAGCAATTTACATTCCTATTGCAACCTCCATTGCCCTTTGCTGTGTAACCTAAAATAGTCACAGCTCCCAGAATTAGGACATGGACTTTGGGGGCCATTATTCTGTCTACCACAGATGGCTGCAGATACACACAATACCTGGACTGTGCAAATACAAAGTCAGATATGTGATTCCAATTGTCATTCTGACTGTTTAGGCTGTCTGAATTATTGCTGAGAAAACCAGATTGGTCTAGTTATGGCCTGAAGCCTTACAAAATGGAAATCCCGCTTTCTTCTTTTCATGACTGAATCGTAATTCCACTTTCTAGTGATGTCCCCATATTTCCCATCTATCAATAATAGGCCTGTTATAAACATATATACCCACCTGAAACATCTGTCCTTGCTTAGGGTAAATCAATATTAATTTCATTTCGGGGCTTTCATCAGATCAAAAAGAGGAGAGAGGAATACAGCTTTTTCCTTTCTCTTTTCTTTTTGACCTTAATCAAGCCTCAGGGAAAAAAAATCTATTTGATGTATGTATTTATGGCACATAAAAAAGGGTAAAATGAAAGTCAGTCATTCTTCTAAGCAGAATGAGATGCTTCAGTTTTAGTTGTTCTTTAAGACAAGAAAAAGCATCCTTTTAAAATTCAAATTAATGTTCATTAACATTGATGTAATTCACAAATATAACTATAACTGATAACAAGAAATAAGATTTGTCCCAAACTTTGAAAACTAAATTGGTTAAAGTATATCATGGAGGCATTCTGTTACAGCTGGGGAATTTCCCTCCAAGCAACTTCTGTCTTCAGGCAAAAAGCAACAAGCCACATTTATTCTATGCCCATTGCAAATAGCACTTCTAAACCTCTCCACAGCTTTTTTGCAGCTGACTAGTTGTGATAAAGAAAATTCTTTCAGATTGCTTCAGCAGATACCGAAACTGAACAGTGCTAATACAAAAAATTGATCAAAAGCCAGCAACCGAATCTTTGCCGTCTGAAAACCTGTGTAGTCTAAGACATTTGGGAAACCATTTGGGGAACTGAGAAATTGAAAAAAAAAAAAAGCCCCTCAGATTTATCTGACTTTCTCATTAACCATTAATGCATCCTGAGGTCTTGCTGAAATACAGATCCTGATTCAGGAGGTCCTAGGTGGTGCCTAGGTGCCTGACAGGCCCCTAGGAGAGGTTACAGCAGGTCTGCCCGCAGCAACACTTGGTCCATGTGGTTCACTTCCCCATGGATTTCCCTACTTCTTTTTCTGTTAAATGTCCTTCCTGCATTTTTGTTGTCATTGTTAGCTCTTTCCACAGTTTTGATGGGTATTACAAGACGTACTCAATTTTACTAATGGATTTCATAACCTGGTATGGCTCATAACCCAAATATTTATCAAATATTTGTTATACTTAACATGAAGGAAAAAAGACTGGCCTCTACCCTTTTAAAAGGAGGTTTTTGTTGTGGTTGTTTTCAATCTGCTTTTCAAGAATTTCTGGCTTCATTTGGTAAATTATTTTATTTTTCCATCTTTTACTGTGTTAATCACTTTAAGCCAGTTATATTTGGGGTTTTTTTCCCTATTTTTTTCTAGCTTTATTGAAATAAAGTTAAAATATAACTTTGTGTAAGATTAAGGCATACAACATGATGATCTGATACATGTATATATTATGAAATGATTACTACGATGAGGTTAGTTAACACCTCCATCACTCACATAATTACCACTTTGCCTGAGTATGTGTGATGAGAACATTTCAGATCTACACTCTTAGCAACTTTCAAGTACATAATACAGTATTGTTAACTACACTTACCATTCTCTACATTAAATCCTCAGAATTTATTCATCTTATAACTGGAAGTTTGTGCCCTTTGACCAACATCTTCCCATTTTCCTCATCCCCCAGCCCCTGGCCATCACTGTTCTATTCTCTGTTTCTGAGTTTATAAGCTAGAGATATTTGAATATGTTCTATGCTCTGTACTTTATCCTGGGAATAAAAGATAAGTAAGACCTTTTTATTCTTTGTAACGAGCTTGCTATCCAGCCCAAAAGGCAGAGCCATGTTTGTGAAGCTATGTCTGCTGGGAAGGGGCAGTGAATGTCACAAAATAAGTGACACTTTAATTATGCTTTGATGAAGGTTAAGATTTTGCCAGCTGACATTAAAAGTAATACAACTTAATAATAAACTTAATGAAGTCTAACATTTAATGAGGACCTAACACGGACAAGATACAATGTTGCTCAGGAACAATGTTAGAAGTTAAATTTCTAAAGATATGATTTAATATTCAACATGCTATCTCTCCATTTATAATTAACATCACCATACGGTTGAAGACAAGGGTTTTGTTGCCATAACTTCTGTTTTAGAAACATTCTCCATACTCACTACCAGTTCTTGAGGATTTCTAGAACACAGGAATTGAGACCAGAGAAGATGGGTATATTACAGAAAACTTTAAACATTGTTAAGCATTCACTGTTTGGGATTTAATTGAATTGAATAGAAGGTCATGATTTTATTTGCAGGTACAGTCTCTCTTTGACCCCTGAACCACAATGAATGAGGTTTGACAACGCTGAAGCTTCCATGCTGTGAAGGAAGCTCTAGTGTAGGCATTGCAGGTGACAGTTCTAACTGCACCCAGCCATTGAGCCCTTCCATGTGAGTGACAATGCCTTCAACAGCTGCCCTCCGCAGTCATCTTTGTCTCCCCAGCCAAGGCCCCCAGACATATTGGAGCAGAGACAAGCAGTCTCGCTGTGCACTGTCCAAAGTTTGCACTGGCAAAATGCATGAGCTTAAAACAAAAATATTTTTGTTTTACTCCACTAAATTTGAAGTGGTTTGTTGTTATGACTCTTGGCCTCCTGTCTTAATAGGCTTAGGTTTTTAAAGGCATATTTGCTTAAGTCATCATATTCTAGTCATTATAGTCTAGATGGAGTAAGCTAGTATCCAAGGGAACATGTTCTTCAATAGACCTAAGGAGATATATTTTCTTTCCTGGTCATTAATCCGTTTTTATAAACCATTACACAGAAATCAGTTTCTATAACATTAGAATTCCTTCTAGATTTCAAGGACTTTATTTTCTTGTTCATCTTCACAATCCCCACAGCTGCATCCTTGACCCCTTCTACCTCTGTGCTTGTTCCCACACAAGTCAGTGTAATGGTTAGAAGAGGTTGAAAGGAGTCTAAGTAAGGTTGTGCTCGCTTTCCCTTTTAGGTATGTGACATGCCCTCCTTAGACAGTTAGTGTAGAGCAATAACCCTCTGTATTGTCCTCATAGTAAATCATTGACTTATGATGTATACTTTTTTCTTCTGACTGTAGGAGCAGGTTGACTTACACTCCCCAGCTGGACCCTGGTGCCCAAAAGAGTCATGGGCATCATTTGTCAGAAGGGCCTTGTAGGTCCCTCCATTAGAGCTGTGTTTCCTCTCCCATCCCCTCACTCTGATGCTGACTCTGTCCATCATCTCAGCTGGGTTCTGGATGTTCAGAAGGTGCTGCTGCCCTAGGAGGACTTTGAGAGGACCCCGTATCCATTGTGCAGGAAGATAAGAGTAGGAAGATATAAGAAAAGAAGATCTCATGGTAACCATATGGCCTTTGAAACTGTACTGTTAAGATTCACATCTCAGTTTCATAACTTATGTGTTATATGGCCTTGGGTAGGTTATTCCCATTTTCTGTTCAATGGATATGATGTTGTAAGAGTTCCTGTTATGCAGCATATTGTGATGACTGTTAAATTACACAAAACACATAAGTGACTGGCACACAGTCTCTGCTTTAAAGCAATGTTTGCTCTCATCAGGGTCCTCCAGTGTAATGGAGGTGGTTCTTTTTTCTCATCTACATATCCTCTGTTTTATCTCTCCATTCCCCTAAACTTTGATTCTTATCATATTTGGTTTTCTGTTATTTTTTTCCATTCTTTTTTTTTCCATTCTTCATAAAACTCTGTTGTGTTTGATGACATTTGATTTACAGAAGCAAAGCTTTCTATCCTTTTCTCCAGCATAGTGACCAGCTTGCTCGCACTTAATGCAGATATGGTTATCATAAGTATAAAGACCCAGTTCAAATGAACCCTTATTTTTCTGTGCCCATTGTTAGGGTGAGCTTTAGCTGGAAAGATAACCCTGTTGGGTTTCACTGCTTAATTTCTTAAACCAATTACTTCTCTAACCTGGCACAATTATCTTTTGGACACACTGATTTGTTCCCAAGTTCAAAGATATTTTAAAAACAATACCCTTCTTGCGCTCTTCTAAAGTTAACTGTGCTTTAGAACAAAGCTAAGGCTGTGAACAGAATTATATTATGTGAGAGGTCTATTTTAATTTCCCGGAAATAACCACGATTTTGCAAGGTTGCTCAATTCCTTGCAGATTGCAAACAAAGCCAAAACCCTGGAACGACTTAGCATAACACCTTTTCTCACCTTCTTCAGCAAGGGCAACTTCAGCCCTGTCACTGCTGGATTCATTTTTCAGGTGGTAGGATATATTTTTCATAAGACAGTGATCTCTATAATTCCTAGTCATATACCAGATTCATATCTTAGAAATCTGCTGAAAATTACTAAAGAAAATCATTCTGAAAATTACTGGTCATAGATTTATGAGGTGTGTGATTAAAACACAAATCAAAGGGAAATTGTTTATTGATGCCCTTTAATAAAGTTACAAACCACAAGCAGTCAACTATCTTTTGGAAAATAAATAATAATAAAAAATACATCATTTAGAAATGAATCTTTCATTTGTCTTGTGTGTTAAAATCATATAATTTTATTTCTATCTAAATCAAAATATTGTATTGTCTCATTTTCTCCTATACATTTCAAATTAATTTTATTAAGGTGTAATTTACCTATAATAAAGGGTAATCATTTTAAGAGTATAGTTCTATGAGTGTTGACAAATGTGTACAGCTGGGTGATCATCAACACAAACTAGAGTATTTCTAGCTTTCTAAAATGTTCCCACATGCTTTTATTGTTAGTCACTCCCTGACCCACTTCTAGACCCAGACAAGCCATTAACTAATCTATTTATGTCACTATAGATTAGATTTATTTTTCTAGAAGAATTATATGTATGTTTTAGGTCTGGCTTCTGTTGCTCAGAATAAGTTTTTGAGATTTATTCACATTGTGTATTATCATTAGTTCATTCCTTTCCATTGCTGAATGGTATTCCTAGTATGAATATAATACCATTTGTTTATCTGTTCATGTGTTGATAGGCATTTATGTTATTTACAATATTTCCTATTAGGAATAATACTGCTATGAATATTCAGTCCAAGTTTCTGTGAAATCATAGGTGTTTCTTTTTCCTGAATAATTACTTAGTAGTGAAATTGTTGGACCTTATAAGTGTGTGTTTAACTTTATAAGAAAATGTGGAAGTATTTTCCAAAGTGGTGGAACCAATGAAAATTCCTGAGAGCATAGTCTAATAGTTCCATTTTCTCAACACCCTATTTTTCTTAGATGTTCATGTGAACATACTATGGTATCTAATTTTGCTTTAAATTGGCACTTCCCTGTTGATTAATGTTAGGCATATTTCTATGAATTAATCATCTGTGTAGCTTCCTTTGTGAAGTGTTTATTTAAACCTTTTGCCCATTTTAAAATTGTTTTTGTCTTTTTATTACGGATTTGTAGAAATTTTTTATATTTTATGAATACACATGCTTTGTCAGATATTTGTACTGAAAAGATTCTCTCCTAACCTACTACTTACTTTTCATTTGTTAATGATGTCTTCGAAGAGCAAAAGTTATTGATTTTAATATAATGTTCAATTGGGTGTTCCTTTTGTAGTTAGTGCTTTTTTTTGTCCTCTCTAAAAAAACCTTTACCTAACTCAGTGTTACAGTATTTTCTCCCGTATTTTCTTTTAGATGCGTTTTGTTTTAGCACTTAATGTTAAGTATGTGAACAATTTCCAGTTATGTTTGTATTTGAAGTGAGGTAAGGGTCAAGGATCATATTTTGAAGGTGGATATCTGATTGTTCCAACACCATTTGATGAAGATTATTCTTTACTCCATTGAATTACTCGTGTTAAAAATCAATTGACCGTACATATGTGGGTCAGTTTCTGGGCTCTCTATTCTAGTCCACTGATACAGTTGTCGGTACTTATACCAGTACCTCACTTGTTTTGATTGATGTAACTTTGTAAGTCTCAATATCAGGTCGTGTGCATCCTCCCGTTTTATTCCCTTTCAAAATTGTTTCGGACTTTCTGAGTTCTTTGAACTTCCATATGGATTTTAGAAGCATTTTTTGTTTATTTTTAAAAAAAAGAAAATCTCTAATCATGCTTTTATTTCGATTAGCATCATAATACATCGATAAATCAATTTGGAGAAAATTGACATCTTAACATTAAACATTCCAGTCCATTCTACATGTTATTTAGACTTTATGTAATTTCTCTCAGCAGTGTTTTATAGTTTCTAGTGTACAAGTCTAATATACATTTTATTCTGTCTATACTTAATTTTTTAAATTTTAGATATTATTTTAAGTAGTATTGTTTATAATTTTATTCTCCAATTCATTGCTATTATGTTAAAACACAATTGTCCTTGTATATTAAACTTGTGTCTTGCCAACTTTGCTAATCTCAAATATTTGTTCAAGTAGCATAGTAGCTATTTTGTAGATATTGTAGAATTTTTCATGTACACAATTATGTCTACTGTAAATAAAGGCAGTTACACTTTTTTCTTTCCAAAATGCTTTTTTCTTCTTTTCATCCACTTACTAAACATTCAAGCACAGTGTTGAAGAAAAGTGGTAAAAACAGAATTGTTTTGGCTTTCTTCCCAGTCCTGATGGTTAGCGGGTTGAAGGGTAGACAAAACCATTCAGCCTTTCATCAGTAAGTTTGGTGTTAGCTGTAGATTTGTCATAGATGCCCTTCATCAAACTGGGGATATGCTAAGAAGTTTTTTTGTTTATTGTAAATGGATGCTAAGTTTTTTCAAATGCTTTGGCTTGCATCTATTGAGAAAATTATATGATTTTTCCTCATTATTTTATTAATAGCATGTATTATTTTAACAGCTTTTGAATGTTAAACCAATCTTGCATTCCCAAGGTAAATCTCACTTGGTCATAATGTGTTAAGACCTTTGTGTTTTGCTGGAATTGCTTTGCTAATATTTTGTGAAGAGTTTTGATTCTGTGTTTATGAGGGAAAAGTTTTCCTTTCATGTGACATCTTTCTTTGGTTTGGTTGTCAGGATAATGCTGACCACATAAAATGAGGTAGAAGGTGCTTCCTCTTATTTCCTGAAATAGCCGTGTACACTGAGATCATTTATTCCCTAAATGCTGGATGGCGTTCTGTCACCGAGGCCATTTGAACATGAAGTTAGCTTTATGAGAGGGATTTTTAAGTTATGAATTCAATTCCTTTAATAGATTTGGGGCAGTCTAGTTTTTCTGTTTCTTCTTGTCAGTTATGGTAATTTATGGATTTCTTCCTTTCCAGGAATTTGTCCATTTTATCTAATTTAAAAAAATTATCTATTCCTTTACTATCTTTAATGACTTTTAGAACTATGAGATACCCCTTCTTTTATTCCTAGTACTGATGACTTTATATATTATTTTTTTCTTAATCAGTCTACCCACAGGTTTATCAGATTACTCATTTAAAAAACCAGGTGTTTAGGGCAGAGGGTATAGCTCAGTGGTAGAGTGCATGCCTAGCAGGCACGAGGTCCTAGGTTCAATCCCCAGTACCTCTATTTAAATAAACAAACAAACAAATGAAACTAATTACCTCCCCCCTCCCCCCCCCAAAATAGTAAAGTTCACAAATCTTAAACATAGTCCTTAAGAAATGTTTACAAATGAATACACTCATATAACCACCACTCTGGTTCAGGTGTATAATATTACCAGCAAACAGAAGCCTCCCTCATCATCTTCTAGTCAATATTTTCCCAAAGTTAACTACTCTTATAACTTCCACCACCCTTAATTCGTTTTGCCTGGTTTGGAATCTCATCAATGGAATCATACAAAATACACTTTTATGTGCCTGGCTTCTTTGACTCTATTTATTTGCAAGATTCATTCATGTTATCATGAATAGCAGCAGTTCAATTTCCCAAGTTAAAAAAATAAGCAAATGCATAAAAAACCGCCTCTGGGTTTCCTGTCTTTTTATGGACTGTTCTTTACTACCATCTTCTCACTTATTTTTGTGTAAGTATCCAGTTACATTCTAAAACTCTGGAGGGTAGAGAATATTTTCTGTGCTTCCCTTACAATAGCTACACAGTCCTGAGCACTTGGTTGAATCTTAGTGAAGATTTATTGACCTGACCAGGATGATCAGAATTCTTTAGGATTTTATCACTGAAGTGGAAAGAGAACAAGGCTTGGCATTAAAGACCAATATTGAGTCTCCTCTACTTATTATTATCTTACTGACTTCGGATAAATCACTTAATTTTTTGTTTCACTTTCTTTTCCTTAAAGTGGGAATAATATGACTTGCCTTACCCTGTTCCTAGTACAGTGAGAATTCAGTACATATATGCAAAGGTACTTTGTCATTAGTAATCCAACAAATTCTTTACAAATATTTTATTAGTAAATGAAGCACTGACTTTTCTGACTCAAATCTTAAAATGTAATGGAATCCCTGGCTGTCATTTTCTGGCAAATCTGCCTGAATCCAACTGGGCAGGTGATGGGAAATAAGCAGGCTGGGCTGAGTCCATCTACAAATACGTCATGACACAATGTAGTGCCATGATGGGGCAGTGTGGAAAGGTGGAAAGAAGTGGAAAGTCCACCATGGGATGTGTATGATGATTCATAAAATACAATGTTATTATAAAACATTGTCATAGTACCAATTCAAAGCATTCAAAATTTTTATTCATTTTTAAAATTTACGTATAGTAAAACTTAGGCTTTTTTGGAGGGGGGTGGAGCTAGCTTTTGGTTTCATTAATTTTCTCTAATTGTTTACCTAATTTGGCATTCATTTTTTTTCATTCTTGTCATTTTAAGTTTTATGTTTTTATTTATGCAGGATTAGCTTGCTTTCCTTTTATACTTCTTGAGATAGAAGCTTAGAACATTGATATTGGCATTTCCCCCTTCTAATAAAGCATTTACAAATTTATCCTAAGCACTTTTTTAGCTATATCCCACAAATTTTGATATGCTATGCTTTTAATACTATTCAGGATAAAATATTTTCTAATCTCTCTTGAGTTCTTATCTTACTAATGAAGTTTACAGAACTGAAATGCTGGATTTCCAAATATGTTGGCAATTTTTATATATCTTTTTATAATATATATCTCTAATTTAATATTTTGATGTTATCATAAGTATAATTTTAAGTTTTATTTTCCAGATTTTCATTGCTAGAATATAAAAACCCAGTTGAACTTGATATATTGTTGTTTATTCCAGTGATTTTGCTAAACTGAAATACTTGTTCTAGTAAGTAGTCTATGATTCCTGTAAACTACACATACTTCAGATGTACAATTTGATGAATTTTGATAGATGTATACACCAATGAAACCACCACCACAATCAAGACAGTTACTATTTCCATCACTCCCCAAGAGGTGCAAATTTCAAACTTACATTTCTTAGTATTTTCTGTATTCGTATTATGTTTTCTGCAAAGAAAGACAGTTTTACTCCATTCTTTCCAGTTTGTATTCCTCTTATGTGTCATAGAACACATTCGGTATAATTTCCACCTTTTAAAATCTTCCACCCTTTTAAATGTGGTGTGTCTTATGGCCTCATACATAGCTATTATGGTGAATATTTCATGCACACTTGAAAAGGACATGTATTTTGTTGTTGCTGAATGGGCTGTTTTCTCAATGTCAATTAGATGACGTTAGGTAATAATGTCCACATCTTCTAGATTCTTTCTGATTTTTTTTTTCTGCTTGTTCTGTCAATTACAGAAAGAAGAGAGCTGTAGCCTCCAACTCTAACTGGGGAAGTGTCTGTTTCTCCTTTCAGGTATGTCCAGTTTTACCTCAAGTACTTTTAAGCGGTTCTACCATGCATACTCTTTAGGATTGTCATGTTTTACATATATACATTTTTTAATTGAAGTATAGTTATAGTTAGTTTACAATGTTGCATCAACTTCTGGTGTAGAGCATAATGCTTCAGTCATACATGAACATACATATAAATTAATCTTTTTATTTTTTATAAAATGTGTCTGTTTATCCCTGATTACACCCTTTTCCCTAAATTTGATTTTGTCTGATATTCACACAGTCAATTCAGCTCTCTTATGTTTTGTATTTGCATGGTTTCATTTTTTCCTATCCTTTTACTCTTAACTTACTGTGTGTTTGAATTTAAGGTGTATTTTTCCTTAATGAACACAGGTTTATGCTGTTTTTTAATGTCTGAAAAGAGCTGTTTCTTACATTTTGCCCAGTTTTCTGTTTGTTTCTATTGGGGTGATATGTCCAGTGCCATTATTTCCTCATGGCAGAATTTCTTCTATACATTTTTGTCCTGTGGTTTGTTGTGTGCATGGCATTTAGTCTATACGCATTGTCACCTTCATGTTAATGACCACCAGACATATACTTTTCTTATTCTTGGCAATGCCTCTTTACACATTGAATAACCATTTGCATTCTGTTTTATGATTCGAGGTGAAATGACTACTGCCAGTATAGAAATGGCATTTATCATCACAATGCATTTATAAAAACCTCTCGGGACTAAAATATGTGTCTATCTACATACTTCAAAATATGAGCCACAGTAGGGATGAAAATCTCAGTTCCTCCATCCATGAAATACAAGCAAAGGAAGCACAGTATTTCTTAAATAAATGACACGTACCTCCAACACTGAATTATAAGTTGATGATCAAAAATTGCTGGCACCTGATTCCAAATGAAAAACTAAATAATTAAGTATACACTTAAATGTTAAAAATTAATTTCTTTTCATGTCTGATATTCAGATGTACAGAATGAAGTCTCAGTTATATTAATAATTTGGTGGAACTTATATTAAAAAGCTTGTGGTAAAATTTTTATTAAGAGGAGTAATATAATCACATACAATTTATGGCTTAAAATGCTTCATATCACTGTAATTGGATGTGTCAAATTTTATTTAAGCCTGATAGTATGGTTTCTGTATTTTATAATTCTTTTTGAACTAAGCTACTAAATTTATTCTATAAAGATTACTTTTTTCCAAATTTGTGCCTTAAACATTACAAAACTATATTTTCTCGATTTTAACAAAAGTTCTTAATGAGTGAATCTCTAAATGTTAGAAAAGTCTACTGATTTGTCATTCCTTTCATCTTTACATATTGATAACATACTCCCTTAATTACCATTTGTGTAGTGTCTTCAACATTTTTTTAGTAGAAGTTGATCTCTTTCCACCCTGAGACTGTTTTCTAGGTTACTTTACACAACATTGGTTGGCAACACACATAAACGTCCAGGTAGATACAGATCATTATTTTAAATTCAACCTATTATATCGCACCAAACTTTTACTGCATACAGTTATTATTACAAAATTTACCTGTTGTGGATTATCTACTATCATCAACAAAGAGAATGTGATATACACAAAAATAGGTAATCATACCTCAATTTCAGCCACAAAGAACAGTTTTTGTATAGAATTTAATGTGGTCTTCATAGAGAGAAATTTAACTGATGAAATAGTCAAGTTCTATGAAACCTAGAATTTCTTACATAAATGTATCTGTATTTTACCTAGCGCCTATAATTTTATGGGGAAATGAACTGGGTGTTTGGAAACAGATCAGAATTTTTGGGTGAAGGGAATTTTTAAGCAATATTTTTTATTTTGAAATATTGTAAGCTAGAGAAAGGTTTAAACATTACTATTATTTTAATAAATATCGCCTACAAATTCAAATTTTTTCCATACTCATATTAAATTTTTTACTGAATAAAATTCTGGAGATAAACTGAATTCTTTTATGAACCCCTAATGAACACCATTCCATTTCCCTCTTCCTCCCAAGAGGTAAACACTCCCTTAACTTGCTATTTGTCATTTCCAAGCATATTTGCTAATACTAGACAACATATACATGTATGAATCAACATGTATATATTCTTTGGGTCATATTTTTGAAGTTCTATAAATAGTATTATACATATTCACAATTATATAACTTGCTTTTTTTCTTAAGTAGATATTTATGATTTATGTAGCTTTGATTTATTAATTTAACTGCTATATACTATTCCAATTATATGACTCTAAAACAACATATTCATCAATTCTCCTATTGCTGGACATTTTTGTGATTTCCAGCTTTTCACCATTATAGAAAATGCTAAAATGAACATTCTTGTGAGGCCCTTCTTGTGCCACATTTGGGGTCCTTTCAAGTATATCTGAAAGTGCAATGCTGAGCGAGGTTATGTCCAGTTTCAATATTTCTAAAAATAACCCAAGGAATTAGGCAAATTTACAAGACCACTAGCAGTGAAGAAAGGTCAAAAGAATATTTTTATAGATTGATTTTAAGGGAAATCAAAAATCAAATTAATACTTTAGTCATATTTTGTTTATTATTTACAGGGACTCAGATGACATTTCTATAGAAGTATTTCAGTAAATTTAAGTATTTAAGAGTGTTTCAGGAAAACTTTGACATGATCTTATGGTACATGTTATTATAGCACCTGAATCTTAGTTATTAGCAGTTAATTATTGGTCATATGTTCAGAATCTCCTTGATTCAATAATCATTGTTTAACCATTCAAATAAGGTGTTAGAACCCTTTTCTCCTGGCTGTCTTGTTTCTATTTCTTCCATAACAGTCTCAATAATAAACATTTTTCCTGAGACTATTACCCACACTAAAAGTACCCTCATATCACTTTAATTTTTCATGATAAGTTCTGAAAGCACCGAGTGGAAAGTTTCATACTGCTGAGCACAACCTGCTGACTTCCCAGTGTCATGCTACATTTCCTTCACATCAGGCTACTCACTTGATTTGTGTTTCTTGTAATCTCAGGTTGCTCCTGTGCCATCTCTCGTCTCCTGAGATGGCTGCTGTCTTCTCTTTCCACATCACCTTCCCCATGTATTCCATGTGCAGCAAAAGAAAAAAAAAGATTAGAGGGACCCCTGAGGACTTTATTCCTTATTATGATCCAGTCATTTGCTGCAGTGACAAATAATTTATCAATATTATACAGGTCCTCTCCTGATCTGATTGATCAGTCATTCCCAACTTAGACATTTTAACTACAAGGGAGATAAATATCGAAAAGATTTGATCTTGCACCAGACATCTGAATGCATTTTCTTGGGTGTATTATTGTCTTAACATTATAATGGCTAAGAAATTGAATACATTATTTATATTAGTATAATTTCAATTCAATACTTTGAAAGAGATTTTAGATTCCTAAATATGTAAGCATGCAAGGACCACTGAAACTCATTACACCAGCAAGATGACTCACTGTTATCATTCTTTGTGATCCACACACTTGTCTACATTATGTACATTAGTCCACAAAGAATTCACTCAACAAACTTTCATAAGCTGGTGGACTATACCATCATCACATACTGAACAATGTAGCAAGTCATTATGATAATGATCTGATTGAAAAAAAGTGAATAGACATTCTTAAAATGTCTTTTCCACAACTATGTTGTGTGGATGTTTCTTATGTTTCCAGATAAATAATATAAAGTTTTTCTCCAAAATTCTATCCATCACTATATTTATGTCTTCCTCCCCTAACGGCAAGCAACTTTTCACTGATAAATTTCCATGGTAAGAATGTCCTTATCTTTAATTAATTAATTAATTAATTTTTTAATGGAGGTACTGGGGATTGAACCCAGGACCTCATGTGTGCTAAGCATGCACTCTACCACTGAGCTATATTCACCTCTTGGATAAATTGGGAGTTTGAAATTTGCAGATACTAAATACTATATATAAAATAGACAAACAACAAGTTTCTTCTGTATAGCACAATATCTTGCAGTAACCTATAATGAAAAAGAATATGAAAATGAATCTATGTATGTATACAGATGATTGAAACATTATGCTGTACACCAGAAATTGATGCAACATTGCAAATTGACTATACTTTAATAAAAAGGAAGGGAAAAAAAAAGAAAGAAAAGGAAAAAGAACATCCTTATCAATTCTGACAAACAGTTCAGATTCCAAATTCCACTGCCACGTTTTCCTTGAGCCCTTCTTGAGCAATTTTAAGCCTCCCCCACCCCACCTTGGAGTAGCAGGCTTTTCTCTCCCTTCGTCCCCTCATCCTTCCAACCAAGTCCTCATCTTTCTAGTATCTTCTGAGCCTTGCAATGTCTGTCAACCTTAGATTGCAGCTGAGGCCACCAGGCTGCAGATATGCCAAACAGAGAAGCAGCAGATCCTGGCACATGGCTGGTGTTTAATTAAATAATGGTTGAGTACAGAGAAGCTTTGAGAAAAAAATGTCTGTGCAGACAACTTCCCACTGTCTTGGGAGGATGTGAAATAGCTGAATAGCTGAATAGCTGAATAGCTGAATAACTGAGATCTTTCTTAATCTTAGTGTCACAAAACCCTCATCTGGAAGCCTGACAGCCCAACAAGGTCAAAGTCGAAATGAAACTGTTACAACAGAAGTGGATAATAAGTGCCTTTTACTTTCTTTCAACCACTAGGGTTCTCAGGAAAGATGGAGTCATAAGCCAAGGGCTGTGCTTAGTATTCTTGTGCAATACTGGACCGTGTCTGCCTTCTAGTTTTCAGGGACTTCTGCCCTCATCAAGAGGACTTTGTTATCAGTACTCCCTGAAAAAAAAAAAGGCAGGGAGAGACAGATTGCAAAAGCGTGGACTTTCTGAACCCAGCAGGCCCCATCAGTCTGTTATGCTGCCTGAGTTCTGGAGAGCCATGGAATTATAGGGGACACTCAGGACTGAGTAGGAATCCCAGGGTCTGCTCATCCCATTCTGCCAACCTAAAAGTTTATGCAAAACAATCTGAAACTTCCCCGGTCTCTAAGATAAGAATAATGTTTCCTCCTCCCACGAATTTTCAGGCTGATTAAATGATGCATCTGGCCCTCACCAAGTGGCTTTTGAAGTGTCTATGGGGTATCTGGAGGAACTTGGCTTCCTTTTTAAAAAAATTTTATTGTTTTGTTGAAGTATAGTCAGTTTATAATGTGTTCATTTCTGGTATGCAGCATAATAATTCAGATATATATGTATCTGTGTGTGTGTGTGTGTGTGTGTGGGTATATACAAATATATATATTTGGTTGAATTGAAATTGATAATTCTCATTTAAAAATAATTATATTCCAGAAATATACTTTATATTAAATGGAATTGATGATTTTTCCTTACTTACATTGTTTATATAAATAAATATTAATTTAATTCTGATGATTGGCTTTAAATATTTGTATTACTAATTTTATTTTCTATTATTGTAAAATAAGAGATATAATGTACAATAATCTTTCTGAGAAGGATTCTATACTACTATTTGAATTAAAAGATTTAGTATATATTTCCTGAAGTATTTTTATTTGTGCCTTGAAATGTTCTTGTAAAGAAATACTCCACAATTCTTGGTGGTAAACATGTCTCTTCTTTAATGTGTGCCTCATATTTATATAGCTTTTATTCATTCATTTATTATAGTGCATTGCCTCATCCAATCACAGTGGGGCTGCGTTTCTTCAGGCGGCGCGGAGGGCAGCCTGACCCGGGGTCCTTGGAGCGGGCGCCGTGGCCACGCCCCCTTCCTGGGGCGGGCCCTGCCTTGTTCCAGTTGCTTCCAGAGAGGATGTACGCCGAAGGGGAGCGGAGCGGTGAGCGCTGTGTGTCCTCCAGGCCTCTCCGCGAACGTGGAGTGGCTCCTGGGGCCCCATGGACGCGGAGTCAAGAGACAAGGGGTGTTGGAGCCATCGAGGGCATGGGTACTCTTCGAAAAGGTAGGCCCCGCGAACGGCTCCACGAAGCGGCGGCGGCGGCGGCGGCGGCGGCGGGCGGGGGGCGGCGGGCAGCGGCGGTGGGAGGCGGCGGGAGGCGGGCGGCGGCGTCGGCGGCGGCGGCGGCACCCAGCACGCTGCTGGCATCTCTGTTAACGAACAAGGGCCCGGTTCCCGCTACCGGAGCGGGAGCGCGGCGGGCTGCGGGAGGCGGGAGGCGGCGGCGGGAGGCGGGCGGTGGCGGGAGGCAGCGGCGGCGGGCGGCGGCGGCGGCGGCGGGTGGCGGCGGGAGGCGGGGGGGGGAGGCGGTGGGAGGCGGCGGCGGCGGCGGGCGGCGGCGGGAGGCGGGCGGCGGCGGCGGCGGCGGCGGCGGCGGCACACAGCACGCTGCTGGCATCTCTGTTAACGAACAAGGGCCCGGTTCCCGCTACCGGAGCGGGAGCGCGGCGGGCTGCGGGAGGCGGCAGGCGGCGGCGGGAGGCGGGCGGTGGCGGGAGGCGGCGGTAGCAGGCGGTGGCGGCGGCGGCACCCAGCACGCTGCTGGCATCTCTGTGAACGAACAAGGGCCCGGTTCCCGCCGCTCGGAGTGGGAGCGCGGCGGGCTGCGGGCAGCAGCGGGAGGCGGCGGCAGGCGGTGGCGGGAGGCAGTGGCGGCGGGCGGCGGCGGGAGGCGGGAGACAGCGGTGGGAGGCTGGCGGCAGGCGGGAGGCGGCGGCAGCGGGCGGCGGCGGCAGCGGCGGCTCCCAGCGCACTGCTGGCATCGCTGTGAACGAACAACGGAAAGGAAGACATGGAGGAGGAGAAGGAGGTGATGGAGCAGGTGGTGGTGGAGGAGGAGGTGGTGGTGGTGGAGGAGGAGGTGGTGGAGGAGGAGCTGGTGGAGGATGTGGAGGAGGAGGATGTGGAGGAGGAGGATGTGGAGGAGGAGGAGGATGTGGAGAAGGAGGAGGATGTGGAGAAGGAGGAGAATGTGAAGGAGGTGGAGGAGGAGAAGGGGTGGAGGAGGAGGAGGAGGCGAAGGAGGAGGCGGAGGAGGAGCTCGAGGACGAGGTGGAGGAGGAGGAGGTGGAGGAGGTGGAGGAGATGGAGGAGGAGGTGGAGGAGGATTATTAAAATAATCCTCAAGATTGTTTCTAATTTCCATAATAATACTTAATTAAAGCTACTTCATACGCAACTATTAACAAAGAAAGTAATTGCTGCCAGTCTTCCAGATAGCCTGCAAGGAGTTCCAGAATTGAATTATGGAGAATTAACTGGATAAATCAATCTGGAAGTAGATTTACCACTGGTGCAGCATTTAGCCTCTAATGTAAAGAGCCAGAAGCAGTCTTTCGATGGAATCTCAAAGAACGCTCAGTTCTTTCCTGGTTTCCTTGACCAAGAAGAGCAGTACTACCTTTCTCTACCTAAAAGGGAATGTGGAGGAGTAGGAGGAGGTGGAGGAGGAGGAGGTGGAGGAGGAGGAGGAGGAGGAGGATGTGGAGGAGGATGTGGAGGAGGTGGAGGATGTGGAGGAGGAGGATGTAGAGGAGGAGGATGTGGAGGAGGAGGAGGATGTGGAATTGGAGGAGGAGGATGTGGAGGAGGAGGAGGATGTGGAGGAGGAGGAGGATGTGGAGGAGGTGGAGGAGGAGGAGATGGAGGAGGAGGAGGAGGTGGAGGAGGTGTGGAGGAGGAGGTGGTGGAGTAGGAGTAGGAGGAGGTGGTGGAGGAGGTGGTGGAGGAGGAGGATTATTAAAATAATCCTCAAGATTGTTTCTAATTTCCAAAATAATATTGAATTAAAGCTATTTCATACGCAACTATTAAGAAAGAAAGTAATTGATGCCAGTCTTCCAGATAGCCTGCAAGGTGTTCCAGAATTGAATTATGGAGAATTAACTGGATAAATGAGTCTGGAAGTAGATTTACCACTGGTGCAGCATTTAGCCTCTAAGGAAAAGAGCCAGAAGCAGTCTTTCGATGGAATCTAAAAGTACGCTCAGTTCTTTCCTGGTTTCTAGGACCAGGAAGAGCAGTACTACCTTTCTCTACCTAAAAAGGAATGTGGAGAAGTAGGAGGAGGAGGAGGTGGAGGAGAAAAGGAGTTGGAGGAGGAAGAGGAGGTGGAGGAGGAAGAGGAGGTGGAGGAGTATGCGGAGGAGGAGGAGGTGGAGGAGGAGGTGGAGGAGGAGGAGGTGGAGGAGGAGGTGGAGGAGGAGGAGATGGAGGAGGAGGTGGAGGAGGAGGTGGAGGAGGAGGAGGAGGTAGAGGAGGAGGTGGATGTGGAATTGGAGGAGGAGGAGGAGGTGGAGGAGGAGGAGGTGGTGGAGGAGGAGGAGGAGGAGGAGGTGGTGGAGGAGGAGGTGGAGGAGGAGGAGGTGGTGGAGGAGGAGGAGGATTATTAAAATAATCCTCCAGATTGTTTCTAATTTCCAAAATAATACTGAATTAAAGCTATTTCATACGCAACTTTTAAGAAAGAAAGTAATTGCTGCCAGTCTTCCAGATAGCCTGCAAGGAGTTCCAGAATTGAATTACGGAGAATTAACTGGATAACTCAATCTGGATGTAGATTTACCACTGGTGCAGCATTTAGCCTCTAATGAAAAGAGCCAGAAAGAGTCTTTCGATGGAATCTCAAAGTACGCTCAGTTCTTTCCTGGTTTCTTTGACCAAGAAGAGCAGTACTACCTTTCTCTACCTAAAAAGGAATGTGGAGGAGTAGGAGGAGGTGGAGGAGGAGGATGAGGTGGAGGAGTTGGAGGAGGAGGAGGAGGATGTGGTGGAGGAGGAGGAGGATGTGGTGGAGGAGGAGGAGGATGTGGTGGAGGAGGAGGAGGATGTGGAGGAGGAGGAGGATGTGGAGGAGGTGGAGGAGGAGGAGGTGGAGGAGGAGGAGGTGGAGGAGGTGGTGGAGGAGGAGGTTGTGGAGGAGGAGGTGG
>NW_027328742.1:16943580-17003580 GCF_048564905.1 Vicugna pacos | reverse complement strand
CTCAAAGTACGCTCAGTTCTTTCCTGGTTTCTAGGACCAGGAAGAGCAGTACTACCTTTCTCTACCTAAAAAGGAATGTGGAGGAGTAGGAGGAGGTGGAGGAGGAGGATGAGGTGGTGGAGTTGGAGGAGGAGGAGGAGGAGGTGGAGGAGGAAGAGGTGGAGGAGGAGGAGGAAGTGGAGGAGGAGGATGAGGTGGAGGAGTTGGAGGAGGAGGAGGAGGAGGATGTGGTGGAGGAGGAGGAGGAGGATGTGGAGGAGGAGGAGGATGTGGAGGAGGAGGATGTGGAGGAGGAGGAGGATGTGGAGAGGTGGAGGAGGAGGAGGAGGTGGTGGAGGTGGAGGAGGAGGAGGTGGAGGAGGAGGAGGAGGAGGAGGTGGAGGAGGAGGAGGATTATTAAAATAATCCTCAAGATTGTTTCTAATTTACAAAATAATATTGAATTAAAGCTACTTCATACGCAACTATTAAGAAAGAAAGTAATTGCTGCCAGTCTTCCAGATAGCCTGCAAGGAGTTCCAGAATTGAATTATGGAGAATTAACTGGATAAATCAATCTGGAAGTAGATTTACCACTGGTGCAGCATTTAGCCTCTAATGAAAACAGCCAGAAGCAGTCTTTCGATGGAATCTCAAGTACCCTCATTTCTCTCCTGGATTCTTTGACCAAGAATAGCAGTACTACCTTTCTCTACCTTAAAAGGAATGTGGAGGAGTAGGAGGAGGTGGAGGAGGAGGATGACGTGGAGGAGTTGGAGGAGGGAGGAGTTGGAGGAGGAGGAGGTGGAGGAGGAGGTGGAGGAGGAGGATGAGGTGGAGGAGTTGGAGGAGGAGGAGGAGGAGGATGTGGTGGAGGAGGAGGAGGATGTGGTGGAGGAGGAGGAGGATGTGGTGGAGGAGGAGGAGGATGTGGAGGAGGAGGAGAATGTGGTGGAGGAGGAGGATGTGGAGGAGGTGGAGGAGGAGGAGGAGGTGGAGGATGTGGAGGAGGTGGAGGAGGAGGAGGTGGTGGAGGAGGAGGTGGTGGAGGAGGAGGAGGTGGTGGAGGAGGAGGAGGTGGAGGAGGAGGAGGATTATTAAAATAATCCTCAAGATTGTTTCTAATTTCCAAAATAATATTGAATTAAAGCTATTTCATACGCAACTATTAAGAAAGAAAGTAATTGCTGCCAGTCTTCCAGATAGCCTGCAAGGAATTCCAGAATTGAATTATGGAGAATTATCTGGATAAATCAATCTGGAAGTAGATTTACCACTGGTGCAGCATTTAGCCTCTAATGAAAAGAGCCAGAAGCAGTCTTTCGATGGAATCTAAAAGTACGCTCAGTTCTTTCCTGGTTTCTAGGACCAGGAAGAGCAGTACTACCTTTCTCTACCTAAAAAGGAATGTGGAGAAGTAGGAGGAGGAGGAGGTGGAGGAGAAAGAGGAGTTGGAGGAGGAAGAGGAGGTGGAGGAGGAAGAGGAGGTGGAGAAGTATGCGGAGGAGGAGGAGGTGGAGGAGGAGGTGGAGGAGGAGGAGGTGGAGGAGGAGGTGGAGGAGGAAGAGGTGGAGGAGGAGGAGGAGGTGAAGGAGGAGGAGGAGGTGGAGGAGGAGGAGGAGGTGGAGGAGGAGGAGGTGGAGGAGGAGGAGGAGGTGAAGGAGGAGGAGGAGATGGAGGAGGAGGTGGAGGATGAGGAGGTGGAGGAGAAGGAGGAGGTGGAGGAGGTGGAGGAGGAGGAGGATTATTAAAATAATCCTCAAGATTGTTTCTAATTTACAAAATAATATTGAATTAAAGCTACATCATACACAACTATTAAGAAAGAAAGTAATTGCTGCCAGTCTTCCAGATAGCCTGCAAGGAGTTCCAGAATTGAATTATGGAGAATTAACTGGATAAATCAATCTGGAAGTAGATTTACCACTGGTGCAGCATTTAGCCTCTAATGAAAAGAGCCAGAAACAGTCTTTCGATGGAATCTCAAAGTACGCTCAGTTCTTTCCTGGTTTCTTTGACCAAGAAGAGCAGTACTACCTTTCTCTACCTAAAAAGGAATGTGGAGGAGTAGGAGGAGGTGGAGGAGGAGGATGAGGTGGAGGAGTTGGAGGAGGAGGAGGAGGAGGATGTGGTGGAGGAGGAGGAGGATGTGGTGGAGGAGGAGGAGGATGTGGAGGAGGAGGAGGATTTGGAGGAGGAGGAGGAGGTGGAGGAGGAGGAGGAGGAGGTGGAGGAGGAGGAGGTGGAGGAGGTGGTGGAGGAGGAGGTGGTGGAGGAGGAGGTGGAGGAGGAGGAGGTGGTGGAGGTGGTGGAGGAGGAGGAGGTGGAGGAGGAGGAGGGTTATTAAAATAATCCTCAAGATTGTTTCTAATTTCCAAAATAATATTGAATTAAAGCTACTTCATACGCAACTATTAAGAAAGAAAGTAATTGCTGCCAGTCTTCCAGATAGCCTGCAAGGAGTTCCAGAATTGACTTATGGAGAATTATCTGGATAAATCAATCTGGAAGTAGATTTACCACTGGTGCAGCATTTAGCCTCTAATGAAAAGAGCCAGAAGCAGTCTTTCGATGGAATCTCAAAGTACGCTCAGTTCTTTCCTGGTTTCTAGGACCAGGAAGAGCAGTACTACCTTTCTCTACATAAAAAGGAATGTGGAGGAGTAGGAGGAGGTGGAGGATGAGGATGAGGTGGTGGAGTTGGAGGAGGAGGAGGAGGAGGTGGAGGAGGAAGAGGTGGAGGAGGAGGAGGAAGTGGAAGAGGAGGATGAGGTGGAGGAGTTGGAGGAGGAGGAGGAGGAGGATGTGGTGGAGGAGGAGGATGTGGAGGAGGAGGAGGATGTGGAGGAGGAGGAGGATGTGGAGAGGTGGAGGAGGAGGAGGAGGTGGAGGAGGAGGAGGTGGAGGAGGTGGTGGAGGTGGAGGAGGAGGAGGTGGAGGAGGAGGATGAGGTGGAGGAGTTGGAGGAGGAGGAGGAGGATGTGGTGGAGGAGGAGGAGGATGTGGTGGAGGAGGAGGAGGATGTGGAGGAGGAGGAGGATGTGGAGGAGGTGGAGGAGGAGGAGGAGGAGGTGGAGGAGGAGAAGGTGGAGGAGGTGGTGGAGGAGGAGGTTGTGGAGGAGGAGGTGGAGGAGGAGGAGGTGGTGGAGGTGGTGGAGGAGGAGGAGGTGGAGGAGGAGGAGGGTTATTAAAATAATCCTCAAGATTGTTTCTAATTTCCAAAATAATATTGAATTAAAGCTACTTCATACGCAACTATTAAGAAAGAAAGTAATTGCTGCCAGTCTTCCAGATAGCCTGCAAGGAGTTCCAGAATTGAATTATGGAGAATTATCTGGATACATCAATCTGGAAGTAGATTTACCACTGGTGCAGCATTTAGCCTCTAATGAAAAGAGCCAGAAGCAGTCTTTCGATGGAATCTCAAAGTACGCTCAGTTCTTTCCTGGTTTCTAGGACCAGGAAGAGCAGTACTACCTTTCTCTACCTAAAAAGGAATGTGGAGGAGTAGGAGGAGGTGGAGGAGGAGGATGAGGTGGTGGAGTTGGAGGAGGAGGAGGAGGAGGTGGAGGAGGAAGAGGTGGAGGAGGAGGAGGAAGTGGAGGAGGATGAGGTGGAGGAGTTGGAGGAGGAGGAGGAGGATGTTGTGGAGGAGGAGGAGGAGGATGTGGAGGAGGAGGAGGATGTGGAGGAGGAGGATGTTGAGGAGGAGGAGGATGTTGAGGAGGAGGAGGATGTGGAGGAGGTGGAGGAGGAGGAGGTGGAGGAGGAGGAGGTGGACGAGGTGGAGGAGGTGGTGGAGGTGGAGGAGGAGGAGGTGGAGGAGGAGGAGGTGGAGGAGGAGGAGGTGGAGGAGGTGGAGGAGGAGGAGGATTATTAAAATAATCCTCAAGATTGTTTCTAATTTCCAAAATAATATTGAATTAAAGCTACTTCATACACAACTATTTAGAAAGAAAGTAATTGCTGCCAGTCTTCCAGATAGCCTGCAAGGAGTTCCAGAATTGAATTATGGAGAATTAACTGGATAACTCAATCTGGAAGTAGATTTACCACTGGTGCAGCATTTAGCCTCTAATGAAAAGAGCCAGAAGCAGTCTTTCGATGGAATCTAAAAGTACGCTCAGTTCTTTCCTGGTTTCTAGGACCAGGAAGAGCAGTACTACCTTTCTCTACCTAAAAAGGAATGTGGAGGAGTAGGAGGAGTTGGAGGAGGAGGAGGAGGTGGAGGAGTTGGAGGAGGAGGAGGAGGAGGAGGAGGAGGAGGAGGTGGAGGAGGAGGTGGATGTGGAATTGGAGGAGGAGGAGGTGGAGGAGGAGGAGTTTGAGGAGGAGGACGAGTTGGAGGAGGTGGAGGAGGAGGAGGAGGAGGAGGTGGAGGATGAGGAGGAGGTGGAGGAGGAGGAGGTGGAGGAGGAGGAGGTGGAGGAGGAGGAGGAGGTGGTGGAGGAGGAGGATTATTTAAATAATCCTCACGATTTTTTCTAATTTCTAAAATATTTAATTAAAGCTACTTCATACGCAACTATTAAGAAAGAAAGTAATTGCTGCCAGTCTTCCAGATAGCCTGCAATGAATTCAATAGTTGAACTATGGAGAATTAACTGGATAAATCAATCTGGAAGTAGATTTACCACTGGTGCAGCATTTAGCCTCTAATGAAAACAGCCAGAAGCAGTCTTTCGATGGAATCTCAAGTACCCTCATTTCTTTCCTGGATTCTTTGACCAAGAATAGCAGTACTACCTTTCTCTACCTAAAAAGGAATGTGGAGGAGTAGGAGGAGGTGGAGGAGGAGGATGAGGTGGAGGAGTTGGTGGAGGGAGGAGTTGGAGGAGGAGGAGGTGGAGGAGGAGGTGGAGGAGGAGGATGAGGTGGAGGAGTTGGAGGAGGAGGAGGAGTAGGATGTGGTGGAGGAGGAGGAATATGTGGTGGAGGAGGAGGAGGATGTGGAGGAGGAGGAGAATGTGGTGGAGGAGGAGGATGTGGAGGAGGTGGAGGAGGAGGAGGAGGTGGAGGAGGAGGAGGATGTGGAGGAGGTGGAGGAGGAGGAGGTGGTGGAGGAGGAGGTGGTGGAGGAGGAGGAGGTGGTGGAGGAGGAGGAGGTGGAGGAGGAGGAGGATTATTAAAATAATCCTCAAGATTGTTTCTAATTTCCAAAATAATATTGAATTAAAGCTATTTCATACGCAACTATTAAGAAAGAAAGTAATTGCTGCCAGTCTTCCAGATAGCCTGCAAGGAATTCCAGAATTGAATTATGGAGAATTATCTGGATAAATCAATCTGGAAGTAGATTTACCACTGGTGCAGCATTTAGCCTCTAATGAAAAGAGCCAGAAGCAGTCTTTCGATGGAATCTAAAAGTACTCTCAGTTCTTTCCTGGTTTCTAGGACCAGGAAGAGCAGTACTACCTTTCTCTACCTAAAAAGGAATGTGGAGAAGTAGGAGGAGGAGGAGGTGGAGGAGAAAGAGGAGTTGGAGGAGGAAGAGGAGGTGGAGGAGGAAGAGGAGGTGGAGGAGTATGCGGAGGAGGAGGAGGTGGAGGAGGAGGAGGTGGAGGAGGAGGTGGAGGAGGAGGATGAGGTGGAGGAGTTGGAGGAGGAGGAGGAGGAGGATGTGGTGGAGGAGGAGGAGGATGTGGTGGAGGAGGAGGAGGATGTGGAGGAGGAGGAGAATGTGGTGGAGGAGGAGGATGTGGAGGAGGTGGAGGAGGAGGAGGAGGTGGAGGAGGAGGAGGTGGAGGAGGAGGAGGTGGTGGAGGAGGAGGTGGTGGAGGAGGAGGAGGTGGTGGAGGAGGAGGAGGTGGAGGAGGTGGAGGAGGAGGAGGATTATTAAAATAATCCTCAAGATTGTTTCTAATTTACAAAATAATATTGAATTAAAGCTACATCATACGCAACTATTAAGAAAGAAAGTAATTGCTGCCAGTCTTCCAGATAGCCTGCAAGGAGTTCCAGAATTAAATTATGGAGAATTATCTGGATAAATCAATCTGGAAGTAGATTTACCACTGGTGCAGCATTTAGCCTCTAATGAAAAGAGCCAGAAGCAGTCTTTCGATGGAATCTCAAAGTACGCTCAGTTCTTTCCTGGTTTCTAGGACCAGGAAGAGCAGTACTACCTTTCTCTACCTAAAAAGGAATGTGGAGGAGTAGGAGGAGGTGGAGGAGGAGGATGAGGTGGTGGAGTTGGAGGAGGAGGAGGAGGAGGTGGAGGAGGAAGAGGTGGAGGAGGAGGAGGAAGTGGAGGAGGAGGATGAGGTGGAGGAGGAGGAGGAGGAGGATGTGGTGGAGGAGGAGGAGGAGGATGTGGAGGAGGAGGAGGATGTGGAGGAGGAGGATGTGGAGGAGGAGGAGGATGTGGAGAGGTGGAGGAGGAGGAGGAGGTGGAGGAGGAGGAGGTGGTGGAGGTGGAGGAGGAGGAGGTGGAGGAGGAGGAGGAGGAGGAGGTGGAGGAGGAGGAGGATTATTAAAATAATCCTCAAGATTGTTTCTAATTTACAAAATAATATTGAATTAAAGCTACTTCATACGCAACTATTAAGAAAGAAAGTAATTGCTGCCAGTCTTCCAGATAGCCTGCAAGGAGTTCCAGAATTGAATTATGGAGAATTAACTGGATAAATCAATCTGGAAGTAGATTTACCACTGGTGCAGCATTTAGCCTCTAATGAAAACAGCCAGAAGCAGTCTTTCGATGGAATCTCAAGTACCCTCATTTCTCTCCTGGATTCTTTGACCAAGAATAGCAGTACTACCTTTCTCTACCTTAAAAGGAATGTGGAGGAGTAGGAGGAGGTGGAGGAGGAGGATGACGTGGAGGAGTTGGAGGAGGGAGGAGTTGGAGGAGGAGGAGGTGGAGGAGGAGGTGGAGGAGGAGGATGAGGTGGAGGAGTTGGAGGAGGAGGAGGAGGAGGATGTGGTGGAGGAGGAGGAGGATGTGGTGGAGGAGGAGGAGGATGTGGAGGAGGAGGAGAATGTGGTGGAGGAGGAGGATGTGGAGGAGGTGGAGGAGGAGGAGGAGGTGAAGGAGGAGGAGGTGGAGGAGGAGGAGGTGGTGGAGGAGGAGGTGGTGGAGGAGGAGGAGGTGGTGGAGGAGGAGGAGGTGGTGGAGGAGGAGGATTATTAAAATAATCCTCAAGATTGTTTCTAATTTCCAAAATAATATTGAATTAAAGCTATTTCATACGCAACTATTAAGAAAGAAAGTAATTGCTGCCAGTCTTCCAGATAGCCTGCAAGGAATTCCAGAATTGAATTATGGAGAATTATCTGGATAAATCAATCTGGAAGTAGATTTACCACTGGTGCAGCATTTAGCCTCTAATGAAAAGAGCCAGAGGCAGTCTTTCGATGGAATCTAAAAGTACGCTCAGTTCTTTCCTGGTTTCTAGGACCAGGAAGAGCAGTACTACCTTTCTCTACCTAAAAAGGAATGTGGAGAAGTAGGAGGAGGAGGAGGTGGAGGAGAAAGAGGAGTTGGAGGAGGAAGAGGAGGTGGAGGAGGAAGAGGAGGTGGAGGAGTATGCGGAGGAGGAGGAGGTGGAGGAGGAGGTGGAGGAGGAGGAGGTGGAGGAGGAGGTGGAGGAGGAGGAGGTGGAGGAGGAGGAGGAGGTGAAGGAGGAGGAGGAGATGGAGGAGGAGGTGGAGGAGGAGGAGATGGAGGAGAAGGAGGAGGTGGAGGAGGTGGAGGAGGAGGAGGATTATTAAAATAATCCTCAAGATTGTTTCTAATTTACAAAATAATATTGAATTAAAGCTACATCATACGCAACTATTAAGAAAGAAAGTAATTGCTGCCAGGCTTCCAGATAGCCTGCAAGGAGTTCCAGAATTAAATTATGGAGAATTAACTGGATAAATCAATCTGGAAGTAGATTTACCACTGGTGCAGCATTTAGCCTCTAATGAAAAGAGCCAGAAACAGTCTTTCGATGGAATCTCAAAGTGCGCTCAGTTCTTTCCTGGTTTCTTTGACCAAGAAGAGCAGTACTACCTTTCTCTACCTAAAAAGGAATCTGGAGGAGTAGGAGGAGGTGGAGGAGGAGGATGAGGTGGAGGAGTTGGAGGAGGAGGAGGAGGATGCGGTGGAGGAGGAGGAGGATGTGGTGGAGGAGGAGGAGGATGTGGTGGAGGAGGAGGAGGATGTGGAGGAGGAGGATGTGGAGGAGGAGGAGGAGGAGGAGGTGGAGGAGGAGGAGGAGGTGGAGGAGGAGGAGGAGGTGGAGGTGGAGGAGGAGGAGGTGGTGGAGGAGGAGGTGGAGGAGGAGGAGGTGGAGGAGGAGGAGGTGGAGGAGGAGGAGAAGGTGGAGGAGGAGGAGGAGGTGGAATATTTGGAGGAGGAGGAGGAGGTGTAGGAGGAGGAGGTGGAGGAGGAGGAGGATTAGGTGGAGGAGGAGATGGATGTGGAATTGGAGGAGGAGGAAGTGGAGGAGGAGGAGGTGGAGGAAGAGGAGGAGGAGGAGGAGGAGGAGGAGGTGGTGGAGGAGGAGGATTATTTAAATAATCCTCACGATTGTTTTTAGGACCAGGAAGAACAGTACTACCTTTCCCTACCTAAAAAGGATTGTGGAGGAGTAGGAGGAGGTGGAGTAGGAGGAGGAGGTGGAGGAGGTGAAGGAGGAGGAGAACGTGGAGGAGGCGGAGTATGTGGAGGAGCATGTGGAGGAGGAGGATGTGGAGGAGGAGGATGTGGAGGAGGAGGAGGATGTGGAGGAGGAGGAGGATGTGAAGGAGGTGGAGGAGGAGAAGGAGCTGGAGGAGGAGGTGGAGGAGGAGGAGGTGGTGGAGGAGGAGTTGGAGGAGGAGGAGGAGGTGGAGGACGAGGAGGTGGAGGAGGATTATTAAAATAATCCTCAAGATTGTTTCTAATTTCCAAAATAATACTTAATTAAAGCTACTTCATGCGCAAGTGTTAACAAAGAAAGTAATTGCTGCCACTCTTCCAGATAGCCTGCAAGGAGTTCCAGAATTGAATTACGGAGAATTAACTGGATAACTCAATCTGGAAGTAGATTTACCACTGGTGCAGCATTTAGCCTCTAATGAAAAGAGCCAGAAGCAGTCTTTCGATGGAATCTCAAAGTACGCTCAGTTCTTTCCTGGTTTCTTTGACCAAGAAGAGCAGTACTACCTTTCTCTACCTAAAAAGGAATGTGGAGGAGTAGGAGGAGGTGGAGGAGGAGGATGAGGTGCAGGAGTTGGAGGAGGAGGAGGAGGAGGAGGTGGAGGAGAAGGAGGAGGTGGTGGAGGAGGAGGATTATTTAAATAATCCTCACGATTGTTTCTAATTTCTAAAATTATATTTAATTAAAGCTATTTCATACGCAACTATTAAGAAAGAAAGTAATTGATGCCTGTCTTCCAGATAGCCTGCAAGGTGTTCCAGAATTGAATTATGGAGAATTAACTGGATAAATCAGTCTGGAAGTAGATTTACCACTGGTACAGCATTTAGCCTCTAAGGAAAAGAGCCAGAAGCAGTCTTTCGATGGAATCTAAAAGTACGCTCAGTTCTTTCCTGGTTTCTAGGACCAGGAAGAGCAGTACTACTTTTCTCTACCTAAAAAGGAATGTGGAGAAGTAGGAGGAGGAGGAGGTGGAGGAGAAAGAGGAGTTGGAGGAGGAAGAGGAGGTGGAGGAGGAAGAGGAGGTGGAGGAGTATTCGGAGGAGGAGGAGGTGGAGGAGGAGGTGGAGGAGGAGGAGGTGGAGGTGGAGGAGGAGGAGGAGGAGGTGAAGGAGGAGGAGGAGATGGAGGAGGAGGTGGAGGAGGAGGTGGAGTTGGAGAAGGAGGAGGTGGAGGAGGAGGAGTAGGTGGAGGAGGTGGAGGAGGAGGTGGAAGAGGAGGAGGTGGAGGAGGAGGTGGAGGAGGTGGAGGAGGAGGAGGAGGAGGTGGAGGAGGAGGAGGTGGAGGAGGAGGTGGTGGAGGAGGAGGATTATTTAAATAATCCTCACGATTTTTTCTAATTTCTAAAATAATATTTAATTAAAGCTACTTCATACGCAACTATTAAGAAAGAAAGTAATTGCTGCCAGTCTTCCAGATAGCCTGCAAGGAGTTCCAGAATTGAATTATGGAGAATTAACTGGATAAATCAATCTGGAAGTAGATTTACCACTGGTGCAGCATTTAGCCTCTAATGAAAACAGCCAGAAGCAGTCTTTCGATGGAATCTCAAGTACCCTCAGTTCTTTCCTGGATTCTTTGACCAAGAAGAGCAGTACTACCTTTCTCTACCTAAAAAGGAATGTGGAGGAATAGGAGGAGGAGGATGAGGTGGAGGAGGTGGAGGAGGAGGAGGAGGAGGATGTGGTGGAGGAGGAGGAGGATGTGGTGGAGGAGGAGGAGGATGTGGAGGAGGAGGAGAATGTGGTGGAGGAGCAGGATGTGGAGGAGGTGGAGGAGGAGGAGGAGGTGGAGGAGGAGGAGGATGTGGAGGAGGTGGAGGAGGAGGAGGTGGTGGAGGAGGAGGTGGTGGAGGAGGAGGAGGTGGTGGAGGAGGAGGAGGTGGAGGAGGAGGAGGATTATTAAAATAATCCTCAAGATTGTTTCTAATTTCCAAAATAATATTGAATTAAAGCTATTTCATACGCAACTATTAGGAAAGAAAGTAATTGCTGCCAGTCTTCCAGATAGCCTGCAAGGAATTCCAGAATTGAATTATGGAGAATTATATGGATAAATCAATCTGAAAGTAGATTTACCACTGTTGCAGCATTTAGCCTCTAATGAAAATAGCCAGAAGCAGTCTTTCGATGGAATCTCAAAGTACGCTCAGTTCTTTCCTGGTTTCTAGGACCAGGAAGAGCAGTACTACCTTTCTCTACCTAAAAAGGAATGTGGAGGAGTAGGAGGAGGTGAGGAGCAGGAGGAGGTGGAGGAGGATGAGGAGGTGGAGGAGGAAGAGGAGGTGGAGGATTATGTGGAGGAGGAGGAGGTGGAGGAGGTGGAGGAGGAGGTGGAGGAGGAGGAGGTGGAGGAGAAGGTGGATGTGGAATTGGAGGAGGTGGAGGAGGAGGAGGACGTGGAGGAGGAGGAGTATGTGGAGGAGCATGTGGAGGAGGAGGATGTGGAGGAGGAGGATGTGGAGGAGGAGGATGTGGAGGAGGAGGATGTGGAGGATGTGGAGAAGGAGGATGTGGAGGAGGAGGATGTGGAGGAGGAGGAGGATGTGGAGGAGGAGGAGGATGTGGAGGAGGAGGAGGAGGAGAAGGGGGTGGAGGAGGAGGAGGAGGCGGAGGAGGAGGCGGAGGAGGAGCTCGAGGACGAGGAGGAGGTGGAGGACGAGTAGGTGGAGGAGGAGGAGGAGATGGAGGAGGAGGTGGAGGAGGATTATTAAAATAATCCTCAAGATTGTTTCTAATTTCCAAAATAATACTTAATTAAAGCTACTTCATACGCAACTATTAACAAAGAAAGTAATTGCTGCCAGTCTTCCAGATAGCCTGCAAGGAGTTCCAGAATTGAATTATGCAGAATTAACTGGATAAATCAATCTGGAATTAGATTTACCACTGGTGCAGCATTTAGCCTCTAATGAAAAGAGCCAGAAGCAGTCTTTCGATGGAATCTCAAAGTACGCACAGTTCCTTCCTAGTTTCTAGGACCAGGAAGAGCAGTACTACCTTTCTCTACCTAAAAAGGAATGTGAAGGAGTAGGAGGAGGTGCAGTAGGAGGAGGAGGTGGAGGAGGTGGAGGAGGAGGAGGATGTGGAGGAGGAGGAGGATGTGGAGGAGGAGGAGGATGTGGAGGAGGTGGAGGAGGAGGAGGAGGTGGAGGAGGTGGAGGATGTGGAGGAGGAGGATGTACAGGAGGAGGATGTGGAGGAGGAGGAGGATGTGGAGGAGGAGGAGGATGTGGAGGAGGTGGAGGAGGAGGAGATGGAGGAGAAGGAGGAGGTGGAGGAGGTGTGTAGGAGGAGGTGGAGGAGGAGGAGGTGGTGGAGGTGGAGGAGGAGGTGGAGGAGGAAGAGGTGGAGGATGGGGAGGAGGAGGGGGAGTTGGAGGAGGAGGTGGAGGAGGTGGAGGAGTATGTGGAGGAGGAGGATGTGGAAGAGGAGGAAGTGGAGGAGGTGGACTAGGTGGTGGAGGACGAGGTGGAGGAGGTGGTGGTGGAGGAGGAGGAGGTGGAGGAGGAGGAGGAGAACGAGTTGGAGGAGGTGGAGGAGGAGGTGGAGGAGGAGGAGGATGTGGTGGAGGAGGAGGAGGATGTGGAGGAGGAGGAGGAGGATGTGGAGGAGGAGGAGAATGTGGTGGAGGAGCAGGATGTGGAGGAGGTGGAGGAGGAGGAGGAGGTGGAGGAGGACGAGGATGTGGAGGAGGTGGAGGAGGAGGAGGAGGAGGATGTGGTGGAGGAGGAGGAGGATGTGGTGGAGGAGGAGGAGGATGTGGAGGAGGAGGAGAATGTGGTGGAGGAGCAGGATGTGGAGGAGGTGGAGGAGGTGGAGGAGGAGGAGGATGTGGAGGAGGTGGAGGAGGAGGAAGTGGTGGAGGAGGAGGTGGTGGAGGAGGAGGAGTTGGTGGAGGAGGAGGAGGTGGAGGAGGAGGAGGATTATTAAAATAATCCTCAAGATTGTTTCTAATTTCCAAAATAATATTGAAAAAAGCTATTTCATACTCAACTATTAAGAAAGAAAGTAATTGCTGCCAGTCTTCCAGATAGCCTGCAAGGAGTTCCAGAATTGAATTATGGAGAATTATCTGGATAAATCAATCTGGAAGTAGATTTACCACTGGTGCAGCATTTAGCCTCTAATGAAAAGAGCCACAAGCAGTCTTTCGATGGAATCTCAAAGTACGCTCAGTTCTTTCCTGGTTTCTAGGACCAGGAAGAGCAGTACTAACTTTCTCTACCTAAAAAGGAATGTGGAGGAGTAGGAGGAGGTGGAGGAGGAGGATGAGGTGGTGGAGTTGGAGGAGGAGGAGGAGGAGGTGGAGGAGGAGGAGGAGGAGGAATAAGTGGAGGAGGAGGATGAGGTGGAGGAGTTGGAGGAGGAGGAGGAGGAGGATGTTGTGGAGGAGGAGGAGGAGGCGGAGGATGTGGAGGAGGAGGAGGATGTGGAGGAGGAGGATGTGGAGGAGGAGGATGTAGAGGAGGTGGAGGAGGAGGAGGTGGAGGAGGAGGAGGTGGAGGAGGAGGTGGAGGAGGAGGAGGTGGAGGAGGAGGAGGAGGTGGAGGAGGAGGAGGAGGTGGACGAGGAGGATGATGAGGAGGAGGACGTGGTGGAGGAGGAGGATGTGGAGGAGGTGGAGGAGGAGGAGGTGGAGGAGGAGGAGGTGGAGGAAGAGGAGGAGGTGGAGGAAGAGGATGATGAGGAGGAGGACGTGGTGGAGGAGGAGGATGTGGAGGAGGAGGAGGAGGAGGTGGAGGAGGTGGTGGAGGAGGAGGTGGTGGAGGAGGAGGAGGTGGTGGAGGAGAAGGAGGAGGAGGTGGAGCAGGAGGAGGATTATTAAAATAATCCTCAAGATTGTTTCTAATTTCCAAAATAATATTGAATAAAAGCTACTTCATACGCAACTATTAAGAAAGAAAGTAATTGCTGCCAGTCTTCCAGATAGCCTGCAAGGAGTTCCAGAATTGAATTATGGAGAATTAACTGGATAAATCAATCTGGAAGTAGATTTACCACTGGTGCAGCATTTAGCCTCTAATGAAAAGAGCCAGAAGCAGTCTTTCGATGGAATCTCAAAGTACCCTCAGTTCTTTCCTGGTTTCTTTGACCAAGAAGAGCAGTACTACCTTTCTCTACCTAAAAAGGAATGTGGAGGAGTAGGAGGAGGTGGAGTAGGAGGAGGTGGAGGAGGAGGAGAAGGTGGAGGAGGAGGAGGAGGTGGAATATTTGGAGGAGGAGGAGGAGGTGTAGGAGGAGGAGGTGGAGGAGGAGGAGGATTAGGTGGAGGAGGAGATGGATGTGGAATTGGAGGAGGAGGAGGAGGAGGTGGAGGAGGAGGAGGTGGAGGAAGAGGAGGAGGAGGTGGAGGAGGTGGTGGAGGAGGAGGAGGAGGAGGAGGAGGTGGTGGAGGAGGAGGATTATTTAAATAATCCTCACGATTGTTTTTAGGACCAGGAAGAACAGTACTACCTTTCCCTACCTAAAAAGGATTGTGGAGGAGTAGGAGGAGGTGGAGTAGGAGGAGGAGGTGGAGGAGGTGAAGGAGGAGGAGAACGTGGAGGAGGCGGAGTATGTGGAGGAGCATGTGGAGGAGGAGGATGTGGAGGAGGAGGATGTGGAGGAGGAGGAGGATGTGGAGGAGGAGGAGGATGTGAAGGAGGTGGAGGAGGAGAAGGAGGTGGAGGAGGAGGCGGAAGAGGAGCTGGAGGAGGAGGAGGAGGTGGAGGAGGAGGAGGTGGTGGAGGAGGAGTTGGAGGAGTTGGAGGAGGTGGAGGAGGAGGAGGTGGAGGAGGATTATTAAAATAATCCTCAAGATTGTTTCTAATTTCCAAAATAATACTTAATTAAAGCTACTTCATGCGCAAGTGTTAACAAAGAAAGTAATTGATGCCACTCTTCCAGATAGCCTGCAAGGAGTTCCAGAATTGAATTACGGAGAATTAACTGGATAACTCAATCTGGAAGTAGATTTACCACTGGTGCAGCATTTAGCCTCTAATCAAAAGAGCCAGAAGCAGTCTTTCGATGGATCTCAAAGTACGCTCAGTTCTTTCCTGGTTTCTTTGACCAAGAAGAGCAGTACTACCTTTCTCTACCTAAAAAGGAATGTGGAGGAGTAGGAGGAGGTGGAGGAGGAGGATGAGGTGCAGGAGTTGGAGGAGGAGGAGGAGGAGGTGGAGGAGAAGGAGGAGGTGGTGGAGGAGGAGGATTATTTAAAGAATCCTCACGATTGTTTCTAATTTCTAAAATAATATTTAATTAAAGCTATTTCATACGCAACCATTAAGAAAGAAAGTAATTGATGCCTGTCTTCCAGATAGCCTGCAAGGTGTTCCAGAATTGAATTATGGAGAATTAACTGGATAAATCAGTCTGGAAGTAGATTTACCACTGGTACAGCATTTAGCCTCTAAGGAAAAGAGCCAGAAGCAGTCTTTCGATGGAATCTAAAAGTACGCTCAGTTCTTTCCTGGTTTCTAGGACCAGGAAGAGCAGTACTACTTTTCTCTACCTAAAAAGGAATGTGGAGAAGTAGGAGGAGGAGGAGGTGGAGGAGAAAGAGGAGTTGGAGGAGGAAGAGGAGGTGGAGGAGGAAGAGGAGGTGGAGGAGTATTCGGAGGAGGAGGAGGTGGAGGAGGAGGTGGAGGAGGAGGAGGTGGAGGAGGAGGAGGAGGAGGAGGTGAAGGAGGAGGAGGAGATGGAGGAGGAGGTGGAGGAGGAGGTGGAGTTGGAGAAGGAGGAGGTGGAGGAGGAGGAGTAGGTGGAGGAGGTGGAGGAGGAGGTGGAAGAGGAGGAGGTGGAGGAGGAGGTGGAGGAGGTGGAGGAGGAGGAGGTGGAGGAGGAGGAGGTGGAGGAGGAGGAGGAGGTGGTGGAGGAGGAGGATTATTTAAATAATCCTCACGATTTTTTCTAATTTCTAAAATAATATTTAATTAAAGCTACTTCATACGCAACTATTAAGAAAGAAAGTAATTGCTGCCAGTCTTCCAGATAGCCTGCAAGGAGTTCCAGAATTGAATTATGGAGAATTAACTGGATAAATCAATCTGGAAGTAGATTTACCACTGGTGCAGCATTTAGCCTCTAATGAAAACAGCCAGAAGCAGTCTTTCGATGGAATCTCAAGTACCCTCATTTCTTTCCTGGATTCTTTGACCAAGAATAGCAGTACTACCTTTCTCTACCTAAAAAGGAATGTGGAGGAGTAGGAGGAGGTGGAGGAGGAGGAGGAGGTGGAGGAGTTGGAGGGAGGAGTTGGAGGAGGAGGAGGTGGAGGAGGAGGTGGAGGAGGAGGAGGATGTGGTGGAGGAGGAGGAGGATGTGGAGGAGGAGGAGGAGGATGTGGAGGAGGAGGAGAATGTGGTGGAGGAGCAGGATGTGGAGGAGGTGGAGGAGGAGGAGGAGGTGGAGGAGGAGGAGGATGTGGAGGAGGTGGAGGAGGAGGAGGAGGAGGATGTGGTGGAGGAGGAGGAGGATGTGGTGGAGGAGGAGGAGGATGTGGAGGAGGAGGAGAATGTGGTGGAGGAGCAGGATGTGGAGGAGGTGGAGGAGGTGGAGGAGGAGGAGGATGTGGAGGAGGTGGAGGAGGAGGAAGTGGTGGAGGAGGAGGTGGTGGAGGAGGAGGAGTTGGTGGAGGAGGAGGAGGTGGAGGAGGAGGAGGATTATTAAAATAATCCTCAAGATTGTTTCTAATTTCCAAAATAATATTGAATTAAAGCTATTTCATACGCAACTATTAAGAAAGAAAGTAATTGCTGCCAGTCTTCCAGATAGCCTGCAAGGAGTTCCAGAATTGAATTATGGAGAATTAACTGGATAAATCAATCTGGAAGTAGATTTACCACTGGTGCAGCATTTAGCCTCTAATGTAAAGAGCCAGAAGCAGTCTTTCGATGGAATCTCAAAGTACGCTCAGTTCTTTCCTGGTTTCTAGGACCAGGAAGAGCAGTACTACCTTTCTCTACCTAAAAAGGAATGTGGAGGAGTAGGAGGAGGTGAGGAGGAGGAGGAGGTGGAGGAGGATGAGGAGGTGGAGGAGGAAGAGGAGGTGGAGGAGTATGTGGAGGAGGAGGAGGTGGAGGAGGAGGTGGAGGAGGAGGAGTATGTGGAGGAGCATGTGGTGGAGGAGGATGTGGAGGAGGAGGATGTGGAGGAGGAGGATGTGGAGGATGTGGAGAAGGAGGATGTGGAGGAGGAGGATGTGGAGGAGGAGGAGGATGTGGAGGAGGAGGAGGAGGAGAAGGGGGTCGAGGAGGAGGAGGAGGCGGAGGAGGAGGCGGAGGAGGAGCTCGAGGACGAGGAGGAGGTGGAGGACGAGGAGGTGGAGGAGGAGGAGGAGATGGAGGAGGAGGTGGAGGAGGATTATTAAAATAATCCTCAAGATTGTTTCTAATTTCCAAAATAATACTTAATTAAAGCTACTTCATACGCAACTATTAACAAAGAAAGTAATTGCTGCCAGTCTTCCAGATAGCCTGCAAGGAGTTCCAGAATTGAATTATGCAGAATTAACTGGATAAATCAATCTGGAATTAGATTTACCACTGGTGCAGCATTTAGCCTCTAATGTAAAGAGCCAGAAGCAGTCTTTCGATGGAATCTCAAAGTACGCACAGTTCCTTCCTAGTTTCTAGGACCAGGAAGAGCAGTACTACCTTTCTCTACCTAAAAAGGAATGTGAAGGAGTAGGAGGAGGTGCAGTAGGAGGAGGAGGTGGAGGAGGTGGAGGAGGAGGAGGATGTGGAGGAGGAGGAGGATGTGGAGGAGGAGGAGGATGTGGAGGAGGTGGAGGAGGAGGAGGAGGTGGAGGAGGTGGAGGATGTGGAGGAGGAGGATGTACAGGAGGAGGATGTGGAGGAGGAGGAGGATGTGGAGGAGGAGGAGGATGTGGAGGAGGTGGAGGAGGAGGAGATGGAGGAGAAGGAGGAGGTGGAGGAGGTGTGGAGGAGGAGGTGGTGGAGGAGGAGGTGGAGGAAGTGGTGGAGGAGGTGGAGGAGGAGGATTATTAAAATAATACTCAAGATTGTTTCTAATTTCCAAAATAATATTGAATTAAAGCTATTTCATACGCAACTATTAAGAAAGAAAGTAATTGATGCCTGTCTTCCAGATAGCCTGCAAGGAGTTCCAGAATTGAATTATGGAGAATTATCTGGATAAATCAATCTGGAAGTAGATTTACCACTGGTGCAGCATTTAGCCTCTAATGAAAAGAGCCACAAGCAGTCTTTCGATGGAATCTCAAAGTACGCTCAGTTCTTTCCTGGTTTCTAGGACCAGGAAGAGCAGTACTACCTTTCTCTACCTAAAAAGGAATGTGGAGAAGTAGGAGGAGGAGGAGGTGGAGGAGAAAGAGGAGTTGGAGGAGGAAGAGGAGGTGGAGGAGGAAGAGGAGGTGGAGGAGTATGCGGAGGAGGAGGAGGTGGAGGAGGAGGAGGTGGAGGAGGAGGAGGAGGAGGAGGAGGAGGAGGAGATGGAGGAGGAGGAGATGGAGGAGGAGGTGGAGTTGGAGAAGGAGGAGGTGGAGGAGGAGGAGTAGGTGGAGGAGGAGTAGGTGGAGGAGGTGGAGGAGGAGGTGGAGGAGGAGGAGGTGGAGGAGGAGGTGGAGGAGGTGGAGGAGGAGGAGGAGGACGTGGAGGAGGAGGATTATTAAAATAATCCTCAAGATTGTTTCTAATTTCCAAAATAATATTTAACTGAAGATACTTCATACGCAACTGTTAGCAAAGAAAGTAATTGCTGCCGTGGGGGTGATACAAACCCCACTGAAGGACGTGCCCTAACGGGGGCCTCATGTCATGTCAGGGACAGGGCAATCTCTTGGATGAAAGGAGCACTGTGTGTTGGAATAAAAATAAGATTGACACAAGTTTGGTCAAGTTTATGGAGAATTTGGAACACTTGAAAGGAGGATTTAATTTAGATTTGGCATGATATGTTGATGAGAGCAAATTTGACTCACTGAGCAGAAAGTAGCTTGATTATAGTTTAATTCTTGTATTGTTCACAAAAAACACGTGTAGCAGCATTTGCTTCGAGGAGACAACTTTCGTTTTAGCTTCTACTGCCAGAGAAGATTTGGAAGTGAGAGATGGAAAACCACAGTGGAGAAATTCCTTGGACGTGTGCAATAGCAATGTTATACAGAAATGGTTGTGCTACTGGAAGTAGAGTTGCTGGGTTTTATGAAGCAACAGAAGAGAAGGCTCTTTTTTATGGACTGAATATCTAGAAGTTTCAGATAGAGAGCTCCAAATGAGTTAGAACAAATGAGTCCCAGAAGTGGACCACGTGGAACAGACACAGGAAACAAGGTAATGTAAGATGGAGATACAGAAGAACTGGGACCCAGATGCTCATAGTGAAAAGCCTCACCAGTATTAATGTGGGACAATATATTGTCAGCAGTTGAAGTATGTGGTTGTTATAACCAACTATAATGTATGATCTGCTTAATTTCTATTAGGATGTGTGTGTGTGTGTGTGTGTGTAGAGGGAGGGAGAGATAGAGAGTTATTAACCATCAGCAAGCAATATATTTTAAATCATGAGTTGATGTCTCCTTGCATTTTAAGTAAGTTCTTCATTAAAAGAAGAACTTCATTTATTTTTAGATGGAGGTATTTGAATTAGGTGAGCCAATTGCTATGGCTGGCCATTAACCCTTTTGAAGAGAAGAGTGAGATAGAACAGAATTTTGAGAAGGAAGTGGAGAAGTAAATAAATCAGTGAAAAAGATGTCCAAGAACAAATTTTACAAGGTAAAATGGAATTCAAGTACAGCATCCAAATCAAAGTTTTGAAATACAAAGTAAGAATACACATATCTTTACAGTTCAAAGATGAAGAAGATAAGGGAAAAAAACATTGATTTTGGTGAAAAGGTCAGAGATGACCTTCTTGAAGGCAGTTTTCACGCGTGGTGGGACTTAAGTGGTTATGGGGACAAGGGCTAAGAATTTACAATTGAAGAAATAGAAGTAATGAGTGCAGACTTGTCTTTAACATATTAGAGACAATAGTGTGGGGTGTGTACTAAGCAAAAAGTTGAGGGGCAGAGGGGTATTTGTATTTTGAGAGAGGAGGTCTGAGCAACTTTATATAGAAAGAGGAAAAGGGAGGTAATGCAAACAGTATTAAAACTGCAATGGGCAGGGGAGAGGGGTGGTTTTCAATAAAACTTGCTCTTTTGTAGAAGCCAGAATGAAAAGGGATCAAGCACTGAATTATCGATGGCAGGAAACAGGAGAGTCATTATTTTTCTCAGAAAAGAAAAAGGACATGAGTAAAAGATTTGAAGAAATTTAAAAATATTAGAATAGCTACTATAGAGTGTGGAATAGGAATAGGGTCAAGATGAACATAAGGACTGTTGAGGTGCAGCCAGGGCTCTCTGAGATTAGGTATAGTACTTATTATATGTAATCAGTCATTTGTAGAGACTCTTTACATCAACTTCCAACAAGGTAGAAGAGAGAACAGAGGAAACCTCAGGTAAAAGTGATTAAAGTTTCAGGAATGCAGTACAGGCCAAGGGGATGAGTGACTCTAGGATGCCTTAAAGGGGGTATTGAGATGACAGATCACAATATGCACCCAAACTAGAGAGGTGAGTGGAATCAATTCAGTTTAGCGTTAATGGAAAGTCTCTAGTTTCAAGGCCAGTGCTAGGAAGAAAGAAAAAAAAAACAAGCAATCAAATAAGCAGGTGGTGAAGAATCAGAGGTCACAATGAAAGCAAAGAGTCAAAAAGCCTTAGAACAGATGTGAAAGTGGAAAATGGAGAAAATTAAAAACTATAAGTCAGAGAAAAATCATTCAAGTTCCAACTCTACACAGACTCTTCTGAGATGAGGATTTGCCAGATGGCAACTCTTTAATTGTAAGTCATTGCAGTTGAGAAGGTCAAAGAACTGTGGTGCCAGGATGCACATAGGTTGTCACAGTGGTTGAGAAAAGCACTAAGCAGAAAGGCATGAAACAGTTGAAGGAAGAAAACTCATCAATAAAGTCATCAAGATACATCTGGACAGCAGGAAAGTGTAGCTACAGGATTTAGAGGTGAAGGAATATGGAGGACTTAACAGACTTCAGAAGAGGAAGTAACAGCGATAATGAAAGAGTATTCTAAAACAGCAATGAAAAACGAGTTATACTGACCATACTTCCTAGTCCAGTCATTGAAAAGGCTTATAGAGAAGATACGTGTTTAGTTTTATAAAATATTGCCAAAGGTAGCTATGTCATTTTATCACACCAAAAGTAATTGTACCATTTTGTAAAACCCTGAATAAGGTACTAAAATTCTAGTTGCTCATCAGCCTCATCAAATTTTGGTGTTAAATTTGGTGTTTCCAACCTGAATGTCCATCGATAGATGACTGGATAAAGAAGCTGTGGCATATACATACAATGGAATACTACTCAGCCATAAAAATGAATAAAACATGTGCCATTTGCAGCAACATGAGTGGACCTGGAGATCATCATTCTAAGTGAAGTAAGCCAGAAGGAGAAAGAAAAATACCATATGACAGCAGTCATATGTGAATCTAAAAAAGATGAAAAGATACAAATGAACGTAAACACATTTACAAAACAGAAACAGACCCACAGACACAGAAAAGAAACTTATGGTTCCCAGGGGGAAAGGGAGTGGGAAGGGATAAATTGGGAGTATGAGATTTGCAGATACTGACTACTGTAGATAAAATGGATAAACAACAAGTTTCCATTATATGGAACAGGGAACTATATTCAATGCCTTGTAGTAACCTATAATGAAAAAAGAATATGAAAAGGAATATATGTATGTGGATGTATGACTGAAACATTATGCTGTACACCAGAAACTGACACATTATAAACTGACTATACCTCAATTAAAATATATACATATTTAAAAAAATATTTTACTTCTCATTATTTTATTCTTAGTGTTTTGTTTTTTGATCCTATCATTAATACACTTTTTTTAATTGTCAGCTTTATTTCCCAATTGTTTGCTGCTGTTACATAAAAATGCTATTTTTATTTATACTGACCTTGTATCCAGTGCCTTTGCTAAATTCACTTCTTAGTTCTCGTATTTGTTTTATAGATACTTTAATATACTCTACATTTACAAAGAAAAATCCATGTCATTTGTGAATAAAGGGTGTTTTACTACCTCCTATATGATCTACTTGTCTTACAGTTCATTGTCTTTCCGTGTTGCATGGGGAATGACTTCCAATACAGTACTGAATATAAGCAGTGCAGGCAGGCATGCTTGTCTCATTCCTGGTCTTATGGGAAAAGTGTCTTTGACCTTTACGTGTCATGCTATTTGGAATAATTCTGCATATTCCTTTCATCAAATTAAAAATATCCTCTTTGATTCTTATTTGCTGAGAACTTTTATAGTGAATGGACACTGAATAGTTTCAAAGATTTTTTCCTTAGTCTGTTGAAATGATTATATGAGTTTCCCCTTATTCTGTTAATGTAGTAAGTTACAATGACTTTTTGAAAAATCTACTGTCTCACTTTGTGAGTGTAGGGCAGCAGTGGGGCATATAGCTCCTCCGGTTCTCAGACTGTCTCCTCTTTCAGCTTCTCTGAATTCTGGGCCAAGTGCATACACAACCCTGGGTGAATACTGCCAGCTTCTCCCACAAGTTACCCATGACATGAAAGTTGGAGGTGATAAGAGAGAAATGGGTTCTAGTTCTCCATTAACTTTTTAAAATGTTAAACCAACTTAACATTCCTGGTACTATCACCCTCTTGGTCATTATACTGATTTGATATGTATTGCTGAATTTTATTTGCAAATATTTTGTAGAGAATATTTGCATCTAAGTTCATGAGAGTTATTTGTCTGTAGTTCCTTTCCTTGTAATGACTTTGTGTAACTTTGTTATCAGGGAAGTTAATGTCTTATTAAACAAATTGAAAGTATTTCCTACTTAATTTTCTGAAACAGTTTGTGTGAGATGGTATTATATTTCCCTCAAATGGTTGCTAGAATTTACCAGTGAATCCATCTGGGGCTGCAGTTTTCTTTGTGAACAAATTTTTTATAATAAACTTAATTTCTTTAATATACATACAAATATTACAGTTTTCTACTAATCTTGTGTAAAGTTGGTATGTTGATTCTGCAAATAATTTGTTGATTTCATCCAAAATTTGTGTTAATTGCATTTTTCAGAATTCCATTTTATTTAACTATTTGATTTTAGCTAACCTTCCCTGTACTATCTTGGTGGTTGCTCTAGGAGTTGCAGTGTGTACCTTTAACATCTCAGTCTACTCAGTGTTAAAATTGGACCGCTTCACGTAAAGTTTTAAAAACTCACAGCCGTGTAAGCCCACTTACCTCATCCCCTCCATTCTTTCTGCCATAGTTGTCCCTTGTATATAAATCATATAATGTAAATTTATATTTTTAAACAAAATTTTATATATATTTTAAATGAAGAGAAAAAAGTGTATATAATATATTATATAATTATAGTGGTATTTCTTTGAAAACATCATGAAAGCCCTTTCCCTTAGCAACATTTGAGCCTTTCATCCTGTATATCTCAGTGTGAATGAATTGATCAAATTCCTTTCTAAAAGTAAGTTCTTATGGGTTGCATCAGGCAGCTCAGTAACTTGTTGGTCAGAAAGACAAAGCTAAAATCCAGGGGAGAAACTGGTTTATTTTTCCTTCACTAATATCTATACTCTTTCGTGTTGTTGTATGACTCCTTAAGACACTATTCTTCATGTAACAACCTCTCTGCCCTAAACAGATTCACAGCACGCACGTGCGCGCGCGCGCACACACACACACACACACACACACACACACACACACACAGAATCAATGACTAAAATGCACACCACAGGAAGTGGTTAGTACAAGTGGGAAAGTTTGATTAGAATGATGAGTTGGAGGAAGGTCATCAAACTTCATGATAAATTGCAAAGCAAGGACAAAGGAAAAAGAATGTGCTTTACACAAAACTTTATCTTATTCAAGTAATCTGCTGGAAAGAGCCACGGTCGACAGAGCCATTAATTTCTTAGTTTAATAGTTTGAGGTGAATTGCTTTAAGGAATGGTCTGTTCAGAACTGAAGCTGTTGTAAGCCTTTGCAGGCAGCATAATTAAAAGTAGAGTGATTACCTCAGTGCTAATGACTGAATTTTGGACATAACAATGAACAAATGATTTTGCAGATATTTATCATCACAGGAAAACACAATTTAAACAACTTTTTAGGTTAAAGAGTTTATTAGTGGTAAACGGAACAAATGATCTGAAACATGGTGATACAAAGGAATTTAGTCTTAAATGATCTAGCAGAGAAATAAAATGAATTTCAGATCCAAACAGCTTTGGGATGTAGTCATTTTTTTTTACTATATTATTAGAAATTGTAGACTAGAATGAATGTAACTGTTCACTTAATTAAATAAATAGTAGACAGAAATAAGTTCTTTAAAATTATTCTTAACATTAAAGGCAAATACATTTTATATAGATAATCATAAAATCCTAAAATGTACAAAATCTTCTCAAAAGTTGGAATTCTTTTGTACATGTTAATACACATGTAATATTTGTATTACATTATGACACATGATTTGTAAGTTTAATGGAAATTATGATTATTTTACTTTAGGAATACTTCTTTTGATGCACATATAAATTTTGGGAGGTGTTGTTTGGTAGTTTCAACACCAAAGATAAGTGGGTGCACCGGCAGATAAGGTGGAGGAGAGGTAGGATGATCCGGAAGATGGCCGTATGCCTGCCTTCAGCACAGTGGGGCTTTACTGCCTCTAAGTGAGTGCCAGCAGGAGACCAGTTAGAACCCAGCAGCTGCAACTGTGTGGTAGCGACAAGGACCTAACCAAAAATGACCCAATGCTTATTGTAATATAATTAGCATTGTGGTTTAGGCCCCCCTTGGATTTTTCTGTGTGCATCATGGGTAAGGACATGTGCAAAAGGGGACGAGCATGACTAAGCACTCCCGGGGCAAGAGCTGTCAGTCAATCAAGAGACCACCTCTAAGACAGGGTATAAGAGAAGGGGGAGACGGAGACCATTGCTCTCCACCCTTGGACCAGCCTGCCCCCCGTTCTTGGAGGTGTACTTTCCCTTTGCTAAATAAAACCTTTAAAATCTTTCGCTACACAATGCTTCCATCTCCCATCTGAATTCTTCTCTTTTGGGTAAGACAAAAACTTAGGTCTTTTCCCTTCCCCTTTTGGGGCAGCAGTGTTACTAAATGTGAAATGCAGAATGAATGTCTTTTACTAATTGTAGAAAGACACATATACTAAGAGAAGACTATGAAAATATTAGTCAGCAGTGCTAGGATCTGATAAACAGGTAAAAAAATATGATTTGGCAATTTATTTATAGCTACAACTTCTGTCAGTTAGTTTCATATATTTATGGTGAAATTGCTTTCATGTTTATTTGAAATATTTTTTAAAAATCAGGCAATTGACTAAGAAATCAGTTTGTAAAAGTAATAAATGTCAACTTAAAAAAATCCTTCTGTTACCAATTGATAAAAGAAAGGGCTTATTAATAATAATAAAATATAGTAAATATTAAAAGGGCATAAACCAAACTAGTGTTGATAAGAAAAATACGAGTTTATACTTTGTCCCATGGATACTTTGATGGTTCAAGACAGATGTTCTAGGCAACAATTTACTAAATTGTAAGTATCTCCAGGTTGATATAATCAAGTGACAACAAGAGTTATCTCTTCATTTTGAACTTTGGTAACACAAAGTGCTCAACAATCAATGCTCGCAGGGAAAGATGATTAAATCAACATCAATTAACAAAATAATTTTTAAGGTTAAAATGTAATCTGAGTGTCCCAAGAAAGAAGCCCTTACTAACCCAGGGAAAAAAAGCAATTACAAGTATATTTTTGTTGTTGTTATGAACCTTGTTAATTAAGACTAATAAAAACTGTGATTTTTCTCCTAGAAAATCGTCCCCATTTTTGCCACTTCCCCTTAAATGCTGCCATTACAGGGTATTAAACACTTCCCTTAGGAGTCCAAGTTGTTGATGCCAACACACATATTGAAGGCATTAGGATGAGGGGAAGATTCATTCCTACAAATATGAAGAAACGGAAAATCTTTTATACCCCAGAGAAGTCAGAGAATGTTATTAGAAAGCACAAGCTGCCTAATGACCGGGAGGGATAATCTAGAAATAGGTGTTCACTTTAGAAGTGTCCTTATTTTAAGCAGTGGTGATCCCAGTTGCATTAAATAAGCTTTTGCAAAATAATTATCGAACATACACTAGTAAGTATCATATGAAAAAATAAAGTTTTCCCAATGGGATCTAGATCTGCTACTGGTAATTTAAGTGTTTGTTGATAGAATTTAGCAAAATTTAGGCTCACAACTTGAAAATGATGCATGAATTATATTTATGTCTCTGATAGTTATGTTCTAGAAAACAACAGATTTCATTTATAATTTAACATCAATTTGTTCTTTTACTTTTAGGCTTTATGAATGGGATGTAGGATAATCCCATCAACATGAGAATATTCACATTAGATAATTCAGGATCAGATTACTGGGTTGTTTGGTTTGTTTGCTTGCTTCTCATTAGAAGGACTAACATTCTCAACAAAGGATTTTAATTTTGCTTGTATAGACATAGATTTTGTCATTATATCTTAGAAAGATTCTTTTAGGATTCTCTTAAAAGTTATGCTAGAAATTACTCTTAGTAATTTGTATAAAGGCACAGCATGGGAATTACAATAAAAATGCAAAATCAGATGGCAGGTACTCAGTAACAATTTATAGAATGAGAGGTTTTATTCTGTCTGAACCTGAGTTCATATCTTTTGCCCTCTACATCTAGCTCAGGGCACAAACACCAAACCAAACACAGGAATGAACCCTCAAGACCCCAGGAGGCTTCATATGCTCATTTTCTTTGATATCTGATCATAGTGTAGGTGAACTGGTAGATGAGAACACAAAGGTACTTATTCAGGTTAATTGGTGATTTAGTAAAACTATTAAAGTGTTTCTTAGTGAATTTCTGTCATTTTCAAAGTATTTTAGGCTGGATGGAGTCTTGCCAAGCCTTCAAGCTTATGAAACAACGATTCACGGTTATTAAGAGCAAATGCCCTAGAGAGATTAATCTCTGCTATCCCAACAAGCTGACCTTTTCCCAAAGACATAGCAATTTAATTATCTACTTTGAAAAGCACAATTAAAGGAAAATTCAAAACCTGATTTATAGACAGGTTTTATATTCTCATCTATAATGCATGTAAATAAGAGTCTTTGGGGTTTCTTTTTTCTAGGGCTGTTATAGGTGTATTTTGTACCTAATAAGTACTAAATAGTTCTTACTTTACAAAATCATGGACTCTTATTATTAAATCTCTGCTATTAGTGAAAAGAATATTTCAAATTATGAGTGTTTTACAGTCTGTTTTTCCCCCAAATTTTGCATATTATTTGCACTATTTTAAATAAACAAGTGCTTCCATCGCCTGTGAACCTGAGGAACTTGACCTGGATAGGATTTCTATTTAAGCACAAGCTGATGAAAATGATGTCATCTTTTATTTTCTACTTAATGCTTCTATATTTTATCTTACAGAAGCCCAAAGTAGAAATTCATCATAAGATGAGCTTAAAATACGGGCTTGAAATAACATAAATTATGCTCTTAGTCAGCTAATCAGTTTCAAATATTTATTGAAGATTCATCTACCTACCATCATAACCCCAACCAATCAGAGAAGGAAGGTATTTGAAAGCACAGCCCCCACTGAACACCCCGCAAAGGACAAGCCTCAGATACCAATGCTTTTCTGTTTCCTAGTTGCTGTGTAAATGTCTTGCTTACACCACAATGCTGACTAGTTCTTGCTGGCCATATGCAATGTCAACACCAACAGGAGTCTTAGAAAGAAAATCCTTTTTTGCTCTTATAAGATAGCATTCATATGGCCCAATGGAGATATGAGTGATTATTTTGTATAACTGTAGCTGTCTATGTCAAAATGTAAATGTAAAATTTTAGGACATTTTGCTTTAATGACACCTAGTGTAGAAATGCAAGTGTGGCAGTGCAGATAAGAGAAAACGTTGGAGACTAAAACTGTCATCAGTGTTAAAGAGGGAGTAAGCCAAGAAACTGGCTCAACTGAAATCAGATGGCAGACAGGTGCTCTCCAGATCCAAAGAGATGTTACAGGAAGTGAGAAAGAATGGAGAGGAGGATGCTACAGAAATCAATAAAAGAAATAAACAGCAGTTCGCAAGTCACAAAGCCTAATGGCACACAGTAAGCCTGAAACCACACTATGTAATGAAAGTTTACCACGTTAGCACTGAAGACCATGGAAGAGTTCCTCCTTCTATAGTCACCCAAAGTTTTATATATATATATATATATATATATATATATATATATATATATATATATATATATACACACTCATATATACATATAGACACACGTGCATATGTTTGAAACTAGACCCTATGGGAAAATGCAGAAATACAAAGGTAATAAGAAACATTATTTAGATGTAAGGCATAAATGCAAAAAACAACATATGCAGGTATGTATCAAGACTGAACAATGGTACCTGGAAGATACCTCATCTCAGAGGCATAATTATGGAGGTGGGAAAAATTCTCACTTAGAAATCTCTGTATATTGAGAGCATATATTAAGAATCCAGAATCAATGGGAGATTCCAGGAAGAAAAAGTAAGATCTAAGTATCAATTTTCTTCCAGATCTTCACCATATGATGCATCCAAAGCATCAACTGATTGAGAGAGTCGGTGTTGCTTCAGAAAGTTCTGATTTACGATCCAGTAACGTGAGCACCCTTCTCCCCAGGCATAAATACCCCTTATGCTTTTTACCCCAGAATGTAAAGTCTGAGTATTAGAGGAAAAAATTAAAATATGGTAAAAATAGATGAAAGGGTAAAATCTAAAATCGATTTAGTTTGACCTTTTTGAAAAGTTATTTATGAATTACTTTAAATTCATGTTAAATAGCCATAAAGTTAGTAATTTTATATATTTTAATGCATACTTAAAAAGACAGGGTAAATCTCCATGATTCTGAATTGTTTAGAGATGAGAAAGGCAGGAATGTCCATATATATATATATATATATATATATATATATATATATATATATATATATTTAGGAGGCAATACTGTATCATAGTTAATAACATGAATCTACAGAAAAGAAAATGAGATATGAAGCATCAAACCCGGAAATTAATCATATATCTAGGCGGTGTTCTGGAGGGTGGTGGGACTTTGATGGGGACTGAGAAAATGGAGGAAAGGAAATGATCCAAGAAAAATGGAAGAGAATTTTCCAGAGATGATGAAAGGAAGTTTCAATCAAAAGAATCTACCAAGTGCCAAGCAAAATAAACTTGTAATTACCCAACACTAGACACATCATTATGCAATTATAGAATACTAACACTAAAGAGGTCTGAAAAGCTTCCAGAGAACAAAAACAGTTTACCTCCAAAGGAAGGAAACTTAGAATATAATAGACAAGTTATTAGCAACAGTGACTTCTAGAAGTCAGAAGAACAGTGCTGTCAAAGATTTGACAGAAATTATTTTAAACCTATAATGCACCTTTGCCAGTCCTTCATAATTTGTGAAGAAAAATTGAAGATAATTTTAGAAATATGGGAATCAAAAAGTTTATATCTTTTGAATATACATATATTTTTAATTACTAAGGGGTATTATCTGGAAAAATGCAAAAGGAATACAAAAAGAAGAAAACATGGTATATAAGGACGGTATGGATCTAACCTTTGGGAAAAAGGACTTGGAATGACAGCTATGCAGCAAATAAAGAAAAGCTTAAAAGATTTGTCTCATAGTGAAATGCCACAAGTTATAACCAAAGACTCGGAGAAGTATGTCTTCAGAAAATAAATTTTATTAAATAAACTTTGTGATTAAGATGGATTATCTTAGCAGTATGACAAAAAATCATAATATATTTCAACAAAAAAACTTTTAAAGACTCTAGAAAAATACCCTCACAAGAAATCTTAGTCAGAACGTGAAATGAAATTGGTGTTAAAGTTGGATACAACTAACCTTTCTGAGCTATGCTTTTACTTCCCTTTTTTTTAATAAACATGGTAGAAGTTTCAAAACACCAAGAACAGAGACCAGTCAAGTGTACCATAATTTCTTCATAAAACAATCATATGAAAGTCATAAAAGGCCAACTTATCCCACCGAAATCAACCCTCGAGTCTCATGACTTTTAACCTAATGAAAGCTTATGTCTTGATTGATTTTACCACAGATGAATTTTTTTATGAAGCTACCCTTCTATGTGCTTTCCTGCAAGGAGTGACCCAGAGAACCGTGCTCTTTCCATGTGTGGTTATCAAGTGTCATCGTTCTTGATTTTTCAGATGACTGACGGGGAAATAGAATGTGCAGGACATTTTAGGGGCCTGTCTGAGGGGTGGCTTCCATCACTCCTATCCACGTTCCACTCAATTCCATGGCCAACCAAGTGGAGGGGCACATGATAAAAATGGACATGATAGTTTCAGCCACAAACACCAAGCGAGGTTATGGTGCTATTAGTGTTTGACTCTTTATTGTCTAAAGAGAAATTACCAAGTCGTATGGTTTATTTGGTCTTAAAGAGACACCTAGAAGCTTTTGTTCAGCTTGTCACAAAGCTTTGTACCCTCAACAGGGAACTCTGTTAAAATGGAGACATTATCGCACCCTCTTGTTAATCCCTAGAGAATAAACTATGAGCCGTGATGATACCAAATCACAGCTCCATGACCTCATCTGAGACTGTGCAGATCCCTCTCTATTCTTTAATAGAAAACTAAAGGAGAACACAAACATAATATTTAGATAGAATAAGATGTTTTACATGAATTTAGCATACTTTTTATCTTCTTGCTTCTCATTACAAAATGCGTAATGTTTCTTCTGGAAGGAGAACAAACAGATCCTACAGTGACATATTAAAATATATATGTTTTCCAGTTCCAATCTAACTTGCTTCCCAGAAGAAAGAAATATATTGTTAATTACAATGAGTATTAGGGAACTTGGATCTCCCAAATCAGGCATTCTTTTGAGCAACTGTGAAGATAAAATAAACCCATCTGACTTTGAAACTTACAACATTCTTCTTCAAATGGCACATAGGACAGCATAATTTTCTCTTCAAGTGCAATCACTCTGCTTGTTGCACTGTGTGATATGTAAATAATCACCAAATCGAAAGCACAGTTTATCGATTTTCAATTTTTAGAATCTATAGGCAAAGTACTGAAGAATTAATTACAGTAACAAAGTATAAATACTATAAACTTTGATAGCATACAGGTAAAAAGAGGGAAGTTAAAGTGTCTATTCAAGTGTAAAAGTGGAGAGTAAACTTTGTTTAAAATTGGTGGAACACTAACTAGAGGTTAGAACAAGAAGAGATGGTAGCAGATGAACTAAATTGTAGCAACTTACATGGAAGATTGGGAGCAGAGGACAGGTAATGGTGAATTCATTATTTTTTATTGGCAGGAAAGCAATAGATAGTGTTTAAATTTAATAAAGAAAGACTTTAGACATGAGCATATTATTTTGATTTTGGTTAACTAAAAATATTAAAAAGTGATAGTTAAATCTGACTACATGTAGGAGATGGGAATGAGGATAAGGAACATTTTATTTTTGCTTAATACTCTCTTTACTGATTGATCATTTTTAACCATGTGAAGGTCTTCCTCTACATGTACAACTTCTATGGAAAAAGGTAAAAACTTTGCAATTATAATAATATCGATAGAGTATGTTGCACTGTCCTACACACACTATCTTGATATGGATTCAGACATGACCCTGAAATGACAGCATTCGAGAATCACGTGTAATATTAAAGGCAACGTGTTCAAGCCTCTATCAGATGCATGAATGCTGTTTCTTAGCACGGCTTTCAAGGAAGCTCGCTCGATCTTTCAGTACGGCGTTCCATCGCAGTGTAGCGCGAGTCATTGGTAGTTTCTCCCCTAGTCATCAAAAGCTACCTCATTTCAACCTTGCCCATTTGTTCTTAAGTTAACTACTGGCACAATAATAATATTTGAATTAAAGGAGATTAAAATATTAGAAATTCAATTTATAGAGATTTTTTATCTCAAAAGTGGCAATAAAATGCATTTATACAAATTACCCCAGTTTGTTAACAATTCACTAAATCCCGTTTAACCACTGTAGATGAGCACCAAGGGGGTATATCCGGCTTGTCATCTGGTGGAATCACTCTCCCCCTGTTAACAATAATAGGCCTTATTATTGAAGTGTACTATGATCCGTGAAGAACTGCCACAGCTTATTTTAATTCAGTAGAAAATTACCTCTGTTACTACTTCAGTGACAAACAAAACTAAGAAGAGACAAACCTAAATCTCCACAGTCTTGATAATACGTGATCGTTTAAGGGGGATTTATGCTGCTGGAGGTCTATTTTAGAAGCTTTTCCAATAGCAGTATCTGTCTTAGACTTTCTCCGTTATTGCAAACTCGTAATTGTCCTTATTTCCTTGCAGGTGAAACTTTGTTTTTGCCTTTTATTTGGCTGCTATTATTCCAAAGACAAGAATATGTGAGGGACATTTTCATCCTAATAATGCATGTTCATAGATTATAGTGTATCTGTTATAATATATTCATTACAATATACTTGTAAACAGAAATCTAAACTTAAAATATGCTGTAAAATGGTGGCTCAACAAAACTCTTTTGTATTCAGTTTAAATTCCTTCCAAGGCGAAAGAGAATAAAGAAATTAGAAGTTCATGACTCACTCTCTTGCCTCAGTATTAGGAGAGACTGAGCCATGGTATGTCTGCTTAAATGTGAGCCTGGATACTGTGTGGCCCAGCCTGCTTACCAAACTTAACCACCCCTACCCAAATTTCCTTAAAATAATCAACATGGTATGTTCTTTTAGGCAAGAAAGAACATATATCATAAAGATAACTTCTCTTTTTCAAAAATAAGCAAAGGGGATTCTGAAAAAAATGGTAGCTATGGAGTGGTCGTTTTTGAATCTTTCCAATGTCCCTGTAGAAAAAAACAGATGAACATCTACAACCAAACGAGATGTAAGTTATCCTCGCTAATGAAAAAATGGAATCAAGCAAGGCCAGGATTGCAACCCAGGCAGCCTCCCTCCAAAGTCCAAGCTCGCACTAACCACGCTGGGCTACTGCAAAGAATATGTGAAGCTACCATCCCATGTTTCCATCCTCCTGGGTTTGCATGGTTACTGTTGTGTAAAGATGGTGCTATGTTGAGAGCAGAAAAGCAGGCTCCTTCCCTCCTCAGTGTACTCTAGACACAAAGACAACTCTTTTAAAGGCAGCTTTCCCTGAGGAAGGTCGCTGGTCTGTGTTGGTTTGCTCACGTGTGCTGGTCTCCCCCTGCTCCACAAGTGAGCGCTGGAATCTGCTCGGTGATCCCCTCGAAGGAACCGAGGCCGACACCACTGTGTAATATCACAGGAACTACAACTCCATGGCGGCAGGACAAGGATTGGTGAAGAATGACTGAATCCAACAATCGAGAGCGTCAGTTCTATCTTTCGCTACACAGGGAATTTCAGCATAATTACGTACAAAGCCCATGGTGGATGAACTGTGGAATTCTGGTATGAAACTTGGTGATACTTTATTAGAGAAATGATAGCAGACTTTAACTTATTTGGATAAAAGAATCCACATCCAATTTTTCCCTCTTCCCGAAACTGTATAGACTTCTTGGTTGTCTCAAACCTCCCACTCCTTGATCGGCAATTCTTTGTTTTAATGCTCTCATCACTAGCTCTTAGTCTGCATTTCAAGACCTTCAGTCTCACTAATTATGTCCTCCTTTCAGGTGTGCAGAAGTATCTGCTGTCTGCCTGCCTTGTTGTTGCCAAGGCTGGCTCTCCCCTTTTCGAATCTGAGCCCTCTTTGTGCACAGGTGTCCTGACAACAATCTGCCTTCTCGCCACCCCTGGGAATAGTGGTGTTTTATCCTGATGTCTTTGGCAGAAAGAGCCGCTTACACTTTGGGGCCCAACCTGAGCATAGACTCTCTCTTGAGATATTTTCTGTGCTACACCATTAACCATCTTCCTAGCAACAGTGCTTTAGGAACATTATTTTCCAATTTACTCACTCGCAAAGTCATTAAGGCAAATGAAAACATCAAGACGAGTTTTCAATACGTGATTTCTTCTCACCAGACATGAGGGGTCTGGATATAGAGTGCCCTCGGGGGTTTGGGCAGCACACAGGACATCAAAACTTGGAGTTTAGCAGCATGAAACTGTGAGAGCCAAATGTCAGTATGGCACGCCAGAGGGTACCAGATTGGAAGCTGGTAGACAATCAGATTTCAAACCAGGCCAGGCAAAATGATGGTTCCCAGTTTGAAAACAAGGCAGAGGACCTAATGGTGGAGAATTCCCAAGCGGTGATGAAGTGACGATTTCCAAGCAGAATGTGGAAAAAAACCAGCACACAGCTCTGGGGGTTTGTTATCTGATTCAGAAGTATTTGGGCCTGGGAGATGTGGACGTGTTTATGGGTGAGCAGCAGAACAGACATTGTTTTAGTTGTGTTTTTCTCCTTGACTCCTTAAGCAAGGAAACCATTTCAAATGGAAAATATCAGAGTGAGACCTATGCTTTGAGAGATTAGATTCTGATTTGGCGAGCCAATTGGAAAGCACATTTCTGTAATACAGGTAAAGTCAGTGTTAAAATATGATTTAGCTGTTCCTCTCTAACAAATTACTCTCAGTAAATTTGAGACGTGAGTATTCAGTAACCTAATAGGTTTGTTCTTCATTTGTAAATATAGATTTGAGCAGCGGTGACTAGAAGAATTTGTGTGTCTTCCAAAGTATCTTGATATTTTTCAAATAGAGTTAACATCTTGTGAAAAGAAGGATTTGGGTATTATCGTACCTACATAAACATCATGGGACATAATTACTTTGGTATTTACATGGCACAGAGAATCGGTCTAATTTCTTGGATTCAATATTAACACAAAAATTTCAGCCCTTCCCTGAGTCTCACAGAAATATTTTTTAAAATTTGTTTATATTTTTAAATATATCCCATTCATGAAACATTTACATTTGAATAATAAAAGGTAACCTTCTAGACTCTAGTAAAAAGGGAGTCTTTGAATTAAAGATATTGAGAAAATAATTTATAAAACATTTCTCTTTTAGCCTCAAATGTAGGAAAAATTTGGCTGCCCCAAACATATTCTTTAAGCCTATATATTCAAAATTAAGAATTTATTTTAATTTAAATTTCAGTTCACTCTAAAGTAGTATTTCTGAAGCAAAAGAAAATATTTCTAGTTAGTTCTGAATTATCACAGAAAGACTTGTTCACCTCACTACATCCTCGTTAATTTTGCCACCACTATAATGTTCTCCCATCCTGCTCCAAAGGGGACATAGAAGGCTACAGAGTCCACCAGATGGAACTCCTTCTTTAACGGTCTGTTGAAGAATGGGAGTCAGCCCTTTCCCTCTAGCATCCGAGCAGTCTGCTGCTCTGGGAGGCCCACAGTCTGACAGCTAAAGAAGCGAGAGGCCAGGATCCAAATGACATATCAAGTGGAAATCGCATACCTGATAAGATGGCACTAAAATTGCCTGCCGGGCAACAGAGTCAGCTGCCACGAACTAGTGATGCTGTTGGAAACATGAATTCTTGACTCTTAATCATGGCTATCTGTACTGCTTTCAGCAGAAATAAAGGCTCCGCTGGTCTCTCTCCCGGCAAGTGGGCAAGAAAGTGTGAGGGTAAACACAGCATCATCACAAGTGGTAAAGCAAGGTTTGCAGGTTGACCAGGGAATAAAGCCACCAGAAGAGAGAAGAGCTCTAGGAAACACTTTCCTACTATTGCAGAGAAAATGGTGCTTGAGAGGATACTGCGCTGGTAAAGAAGATAACAGTGGCTTATGATTATTCTAACAGAACCGCAGTAGTAGATCGCTCCCAAGGAGATATATTCATTCCCTTTTAACTGGGAAAGAATGTCTCTCTTTCTTGTGAAAGAAGTACATGTAACAATACAAAATAGTATATGAGCCATAAATTTGACCGTTCCAATTATTTGTTATAACCATGAAGTAATTGTTGGGGTCAGCACACAAATAATTTATGTGTTCAAAGCGTAAGTATAGCCTTCAAATCTAGCCTTCAAAGGACAACTACATATTGATTCAATTTCCAGCTACAGATTTTTGTCACTGTGTCCTATGACAACAAATGCATTTAATTACTGAAATTTAGGGATTGTTTCTGGATAATAACACATAGCTACACAGCTCTTGAGTTTAGTTCTCATTTAGTGATGATTCAGTTATTAGAGTAATTCATCTAATGTTTACACTTTACCAAGGGACAGTGGGTTTACTAGAAAGTGTTCAGACTTTGAAATAAGTTAGAAATATCTATATTCAAATCTTTGCTCAAACGTGACTTGATGACAAGTTATTTTCTATAAGGCTTAATTTCTCCATTCATAAATTTAGGATTTTGGGGGGACCGAGGTTTGTAAGAAATAAAATAATAAATTTTAAGTTCCTAGCACATAGCAAGCAGGGGTTCAACGTATGCTATGTGGTAGCCATGACTATTCTGTGGTTGTAGTGTTATTATTCTGTAGTTGCAGGTGGGAGTAGGAATCATGGTAAGAGGGTGTATTTGTTTTAAATTACTGCTGTGACAATGCCACAAACTTAGTAGCTTAAACACCACAAATGTTTTTATCTCCTAATCCTGAATATCAGAAGCTCCACCCAATCTCACAGGGCTATGATCAAAGCATCGGCGGGTGTATCTCTTTCTGGAGGCTCTAGGAGAATCCTTCTTGCCCTTCGCAGTTTCAAGCGGTGGCCCACATTCCTGGCTCACGGCCCCCTTCCTCCATCTTCAAAGCCAGCAATGTCAGCAGAGTTCTTTTCCTTCTGCTGTCTCTCTGGTTCTCACCTCTGCCTGCCCACCCACTTCTAAGGGTCTTCGTTGTGGTCTTGCGCCCACCCAGATAATGCAGGGTAATCTCCTTATGTAAGACCAGTTTATTAGCAATTTACATTCCTATTGCAACCTCCATTGCCCTTTGCTGTGTAACCTAAAATAGTCACAGCTCCCAGAATTAGGACATGGACTTTGGGGGCCATTATTCTGTCTACCACAGATGGCTGCAGATACACACAATACCTGGACTGTGCAAATACAAAGTCAGATATGTGATTCCAATTGTCATTCTGACTGTTTAGGCTGTCTGAATTATTGCTGAGAAAACCAGATTGGTCTAGTTATGGCCTGAAGCCTTACAAAATGGAAATCCCGCTTTCTTCTTTTCATGACTGAATCGTAATTCCACTTTCTAGTGATGTCCCCATATTTCCCATCTATCAATAATAGGCCTGTTATAAACATATATACCCACCTGAAACATCTGTCCTTGCTTAGGGTAAATCAATATTAATTTCATTTCGGGGCTTTCATCAGATCAAAAAGAGGAGAGAGGAATACAGCTTTTTCCTTTCTCTTTTCTTTTTGACCTTAATCAAGCCTCAGGGAAAAAAAATCTATTTGATGTATGTATTTATGGCACATAAAAAAGGGTAAAATGAAAGTCAGTCATTCTTCTAAGCAGAATGAGATGCTTCAGTTTTAGTTGTTCTTTAAGACAAGAAAAAGCATCCTTTTAAAATTCAAATTAATGTTCATTAACATTGATGTAATTCACAAATATAACTATAACTGATAACAAGAAATAAGATTTGTCCCAAACTTTGAAAACTAAATTGGTTAAAGTATATCATGGAGGCATTCTGTTACAGCTGGGGAATTTCCCTCCAAGCAACTTCTGTCTTCAGGCAAAAAGCAACAAGCCACATTTATTCTATGCCCATTGCAAATAGCACTTCTAAACCTCTCCACAGCTTTTTTGCAGCTGACTAGTTGTGATAAAGAAAATTCTTTCAGATTGCTTCAGCAGATACCGAAACTGAACAGTGCTAATACAAAAAATTGATCAAAAGCCAGCAACCGAATCTTTGCCGTCTGAAAACCTGTGTAGTCTAAGACATTTGGGAAACCATTTGGGGAACTGAGAAATTGAAAAAAAAAAAAGCCCCTCAGATTTATCTGACCTTCTCATTAACCATTAATGCATCCTGAGGTCTTGCTGAAATACAGATCCTGATTCAGGAGGTCCTAGGTGGTGCCTAGGTGCCTGACAGGCCCCTAGGAGAGGTTACAGCAGGTCTGCCCGCAGCAACACTTGGTCCATGTGGTTCACTTCCCCATGGATTTCCCTACTTCTTTTTCTGTTAAATGTCCTTCCTGCATTTTTGTTGTCATTGTTAGCTCTTTCCACAGTTTTGATGGGTATTACAAGACGTACTCAATTTTACTAATGGATTTCATAACCTGGTATGGCTCATAACCCAAATATTTATCAAATATTTGTTATACTTAACATGAAGGAAAAAAGACTGGCCTCTACCCTTTTAAAAGGAGGTTTTTGTTGTGGTTGTTTTCAATCTGCTTTTCAAGAATTTCTGGCTTCATTTGGTAAATTATTTTATTTTTCCATCTTTTACTGTGTTAATCACTTTAAGCCAGTTATATTTGGGGTTTTTTCCCTATTTTTTTCTAGCTTTATTGAAATAAAGTTAAAATATAACTTTGTGTAAGATTAAGGCATACAACATGATGATCTGATACATGTATATATTATGAAATGATTACTACGATGAGGTTAGTTAACACCTCCATCACTCACATAATTACCACTTTGCCTGAGTATGTGTGATGAGAACATTTCAGATCTACACTCTTAGCAACTTTCAAGTACATAATACAGTATTGTTAACTACACTTACCATTCTCTACATTAAATCCTCAGAATTTATTCATCTTATAACTGGAAGTTTGTGCCCTTTGACCAACATCTTCCCATTTTCCTCATCCCCCAGCCCCTGGCCATCACTGTTCTATTCTCTGTTTCTGAGTTTATAAGCTAGAGATATTTGAATATGTTCTATGCTCTGTACTTTATCCTGGGAATAAAAGATAAATAAGACCTTTTTATTCTTTGTAACGAGCTTGCTATCCAGCCCAAAAGGCAGAGCCATGTTTGTGAAGCTATGTCTGCTGGGAAGGGGCAGTGAATGTCACAAAATAAGTGACACTTTAATTATGCTTTGATGAAGGTTAAGATTTTGCCAGCTGACATTAAAAGTAATACAACTTAATAATAAACTTAATGAAGTCTAACATTTAATGAGGACCTAACACGGACAAGATACAATGTTGCTCAGGAACAATGTTAGAAGTTAAATTTCTAAAGATATGATTTAATATTCAACATGCTATCTCTCCATTTATAATTAACATCACCATACGGTTGAAGACAAGGGTTTTGTTGCCATAACTTCTGTTTTAGAAACATTCTCCATACTCACTACCAGTTCTTGAGGATTTCTAGAACACAGGAATTGAGACCAGAGAAGATGGGTATATTACAGAAAACTTTAAACATTGTTAAGCATTCACTGTTTGGGATTTAATTGAATTGAATAGAAGGTCATGATTTTATTTGCAGGTACAGTCTCTCTTTGACCCCTGAACCACAATGAATGAGGTTTGACAACGCTGAAGCTTCCATGCTGTGAAGGAAGCTCTAGTGTAGGCATTGCAGGTGACAGTTCTAACTGCACCCAGCCATTGAGCCCTTCCATGTGAGTGACAATGCCTTCAACAGCTGCCCTCCGCAGTCATCTTTGTCTCCCCAGCCAAGGCCCCCAGACATATTGGAGCAGAGACAAGCAGTCTCGCTGTGCACTGTCCAAAGTTTGCACTGGCAAAATGCATGAGCTTAAAACAAAAATATTTTTGTTTTACTCCACTAAATTTGAAGTGGTTTGTTGTTATGACTCTTGGCCTCCTGTCTTAATAGGCTTAGGTTTTTAAAGGCATATTTGCTTAAGTCATCATATTCTAGTCATTATAGTCTAGATGGAGTAAGCTAGTATCCAAGGGAACATGTTCTTCAATAGACCTAAGGAGATATATTTTCTTTCCTGGTCATTAATCCGTTTTTATAAACCATTACACAGAAATCAGTTTCTATAACATTAGAATTCCTTCTAGATTTCAAGGACTTTATTTTCTTGTTCATCTTCACAATCCCCACAGCTGCATCCTTGACCCCTTCTACCTCTGTGCTTGTTCCCACACAAGTCAGTGTAATGGTTAGAAGAGGTTGAAAGGAGTCTAAGTAAGGTTGTGCTCGCTTTCCCTTTTAGGTATGTGACATGCCCTCCTTAGACAGTTAGTGTAGAGCAATAACCCTCTGTATTGTCCTCATAGTAAATCATTGACTTATGATGTATATTTTTTTCTTCTGACTGTAGGAGCAGGTTGACTTACACTCCCCAGCTGGACCCTGGTGCCCAAAAGAGTCATGGGCATCATTTGTCAGAAGGGCCTTGTAGGTCCCTCCATTAGAGCTGTGTTTCCTCTCCCATCCCCTCACTCTGATGCTGACTCTGTCCATCATCTCAGCTGGGTTCTGGATGTTCAGAAGGTGCTGCTGCCCTAGGAGGACTTTGAGAGGACCCCGTATCCATTGTGCAGGAAGATAAGAGTAGGAAGATATAAGAAAAGAAGATCTCATGGTAACCATATGGCCTTTGAAACTGTACTGTTAAGATTCACATCTCAGTTTCATAACTTATGTGTTATATGGCCTTGGGTAGGTTATTCCCATTTTCTGTTCAATGGATATGATGTTGTAAGAGTTCCTGTTATGCAGCATATTGTGATGACTGTTAAATTACACAAAACACATAAGTGACTGGCACACAGTCTCTGCTTTAAAGCAATGTTTGCTCTCATCAGGGTCCTCCAGTGTAATGGAGGTGGTTCTTTTTTCTCATCTACATATCCTCTGTTTTATCTCTCCATTCCCCTAAACTTTGATTCTTATCATATTTGGTTTTCTGTTATTTTTTTCCATTCTTCATAAAACTCTGTTGTGTTTGATGACATTTGATTTACAGAAGCAAAGCTTTCTATCCTTTTCTCCAGCATAGTGACCAGCTTGCTCGCACTTAATGCAGATATGGTTATCATAAGTATAAAGACCCAGTTCAAATGAACCCTTATTTTTCTGTGCCCATTGTTAGGGTGAGCTTTAGCTGGAAAGATAACCCTGTTGGGTTTCACTGCTTAATTTCTTAAACCAATTACTTCTCTAACCTGGCACAATTATCTTTTGGACACACTGATTTGTTCCCAGGTTCAAAGATATTTTAAAAACAATACCCTTCTTGCGCTCTTCTAAAGTTAACTGTGCTTTAGAACAAAGCTAAGGCTGTGAACAGAATTATATTATGTGAGAGGTCTATTTTAATTTCCCGGAAATAACCACGATTTTGCAAGGTTGCTCAATTCCTTGCAGATTGCAAACAAAGCCAAAACCCTGGAACGACTTAGCATAACACCTTTTCTCACCTTCTTCAGCAAGGGCAACTTCAGCCCTGTCACTGCTGGATTCATTTTTCAGGTGGTAGGATATATTTTTCATAAGACAGTGATCTCTATAATTCCTAGTCATATACCAGATTCATATCTTAGAAATCTGCTGAAAATTACTAAAGAAAATCATTCTGAAAATTACTGGTCATAGATTTATCAGGTGTGTGATCAAAACACAAATCAAAGGGAAATTGTTTATTGATGCCCTTTAATAAAGTTACAAACCACAAGCAGTCAACTATCTTTTGGAAAATAAATAATAATAAAAAATACATCGTTTAGAAATGAATCTTTCATTTGTCTTGTGTGTTAAAATCATATAATTTTATTTCTATCTAAATCAAAATATTGTATTGTCTCATTTTCTCCTATACATTTCAAATTAATTTTATTAAGGTGTAATTTACCTATAATAAAGGGTAATCATTTTAAGAGTATAGTTCTATGAGTGTTGACAAATGTGTACAGCTGGGTGATCATCAACACAAACTAGAGTATTTCTAGCTTTCTAAAATGTTCCCACATGCTTTTATTGTTAGTCACTCCCTGACCCACTTCTAGACCCAGACAAGCCATTAACTAATCTATTTATGTCACTATAGATTAGATTTATTTTTCTAGAAGAATTATATGTATGTTTTAGGTCTGGCTTCTGTTGCTCAGAATAAGTTTTTGAGATTTATTCACATTGTGTATTATCATTAGTTCATTCCTTTCCATTGCTGAATGGTATTCCTAGTATGAATATAATACCATTTGTTTATCTGTTCATGTGTTGATAGGCATTTATGTTATTTACAATATTTCCTATTAGGAATAATACTGCTATGAATATTCAGTCCAAGTTTCTGTGAAATCATAGGTGTTTCTTTTTCCTGAATAATTACTTAGTAGTGAAATTGTTGGACCTTATAAGTGTGTGTTTAACTTTATAAGAAAATGTGGAAGTATTTTCCAAAGTGGTGGAACCAATGAAAATTCCTGAGAGCATAGTCTAATAGTTCCATTTTCTCAACACCCTATTTTTCTTAGATGTTCATGTGAACATACTATGGTATCTAATTTTGCTTTAAATTGGCACTTCCCTGTTGATTAATGTTAGGCATATTTCTATGAATTAATCATCTGTGTAGCTTCCTTTGTGAAGTGTTTATTTAAACCTTTTGCCCATTTTAAAATTGTTTTTGTCTTTTTATTACGGATTTGTAGAAATTTTTTATATTTTATGAATACACATGCTTTGTCAGATATTTGTACTGAAAAGATTCTCTCCTAACCTACTACTTACTTTTCATTTGTTAATGATGTCTTCGAAGAGCAAAAGTTATTGATTTTAATATAATGTTCAATTGGGTGTTCCTTTTGTAGTTAGTGCTTTTTTTTGTCCTCTCTAAAAAAACCTTTACCTAACTCAGTGTTACAGTATTTTCTCCCGTATTTTCTTTTAGATGCGTTTTGTTTTAGCACTTAATGTTAAGTATGTGAACAATTTCCAGTTATGTTTGTATTTGAAGTGAGGTAAGGGTCAAGGATCATATTTTGAAGGTGGATATCTGATTGTTCCAACACCATTTGATGAAGATTATTCTTTACTCCATTGAATTACTCGTGTTAAAAATCAATTGACCGTACATATGTGGGTCAGTTTCTGGGCTCTCTATTCTAGTCCACTGATACAGTTGTCGGTACTTATACCAGTACCTCACTTGTTTTGATTGATGTAACTTTGTAAGTCTCAATATCAGGTCGTGTGCATCCTCCCGTTTTATTCCCTTTCAAAATTGTTTCGGACTTTCTGAGTTCTTTGAACTTCCATATGGATTTTAGAAGCATTTTTTGTTTATTTTTAAAAAAAAGAAAATCTCTAATCATGCTTTTATTTCGATTAGCATCATAATACATCGATAAATCAATTTGGAGAAAATTGACATCTTAACATTAAACATTCCAGTCCATTCTACATGTTATTTAGACTTTATGTAATTTCTCTCAGCAGTGTTTTATAGTTTCTAGTGTACAAGTCTAATATACATTTTATTCTGTCTATACTTAATTTTTTAAATTTTAGATATTATTTTAAGTAGTATTGTTTATAATTTTATTCTCCAATTCATTGCTATTATGTTAAAACACAATTGTCCTTGTATATTAAACTTGTGTCTTGCCAACTTTGCTAATCTCAAATATTTGTTCAAGTAGCATAGTAGCTATTTTGTAGATATTGTAGAATTTTTCATGTACACAATTATGTCTACTGTAAATAAAGGCAGTTACACTTTTTTCTTTCCAAAATGCTTTTTTCTTCTTTTCATCCACTTACTAAACATTCAAGCACAGTGTTGAAGAAAAGTGGTAAAAACAGAATTGTTTTGGCTTTCTTCCCAGTCCTGATGGTTAGCGGGTTGAAGGGTAGACAAAACCATTCAGCCTTTCATCAGTAAGTTTGGTGTTAGCTGTAGATTTGTCATAGATGCCCTTCATCAAACTGGGGATATGCTAAGAAGTTTTTTTGTTTATTGTAAATGGATGCTAAATTTTTTCAAATGCTTTGGCTTGCATCTATTGAGAAAATTATATGATTTTTCCTCATTATTTTATTAATAGCATGTATTATTTTAACAGCTTTTGAATGTTAAACCAATCTTGCATTCCCAAGGTAAATCTCACTTGGTCATAATGTGTTAAGACCTTTGCGTTTTGCTGGAATTGCTTTGCTAATATTTTGTGAAGAGTTTTGATTCTGTGTTTATGAGGGAAAAGTTTTCCTTTCATGTGACATCTTTCTTTGGTTTGGTTGTCAGGATAATGCTGACCACATAAAATGAGGTAGAAGGTGCTTCCTCTTATTTCCTGAAATAGCTGTGTACACTGAGATCATTTATTCCCTAAATGCTGGATGGCGTTCTGTCACCGAGGCCATTTGAACATGAAGTTAGCTTTATGAGAGGGATTTTTAAGTTATGAATTCAATTCCTTTAATAGATTTGGGGCAGTCTAGTTTTTCTGTTTCTTCTTGTCAGTTATGGTAATTTATGGATTTCTTTCTTTCCAGGAATTTGTCCATTTTATCTAATTTAAAAAAATTATCTATTCCTTTACTATCTTTAATGACTTTTAGAACTATGAGATACCCCTTCTTTTATTCCTAGTACTGATGACTTTATATATTATTTTTTTCTTAATCAGTCTACCCACAGGTTTATCAGATTACTCATTTAAAAAACCAGGTGTTTAGGGCAGAGGGTATAGCTCAGTGGTAGAGTGCATGCCTAGCAGGCACGAGGTCCTAGGTTCAATCCCCAGTACCTCTATTTAAATAAACAAACAAACAAATGAAACTAATTACCTCCCCCCTCCCCCCCCCCAAAAATAGTAAAGTTCACAAATCTTAAACATAGTCCTTAAGAAATGTTTACAAATGAATACACTCATATAACCACCACTCTGGTTCAGGTGTATAATATTACCAGCAAACAGAAGCCTCCCTCATCATCTTCTAGTCAATATTTTCCCAAAGTTAACTACTCTTATAACTTCCACCACCCTTAATTGGTTTTGCCTGGTTTGGAATCTCATCAATGGAATCATACAAAATACACTTTTATGTGCCTGGCTTCTTTGACTCTATTTATTTGCAAGATTCATTCATGTTATCATGAATAGCAGCAGTTCAATTTCCCAAGTTAAAAAAATAAGCCAGTGCATAAAAAACCGCCTCTGGGTTTCCTGTCTTTTTATGGACTGTTCTTTACTACCATCTTCTCACTTATTTTTGTGTAAATATCCAGTTACATTCTAAAACTCTGGAGGGTAGAGAATATTTTCTGTGCTTCCCTTACAATAGCTACACAGTCCTGAGCACTTGGTTGAATCTTAGTGAAGATTTATTGACCTGACCAGGATGATCAGAATTCTTTAGGATTTTATCACTGAAGTGGAAAGAGAACAAGGCTTGGCATTAAAGACCAATATTGAGTCTCCTCTACTTATTATTATCTTACTGACTTCGGATAAATCACTTAATTTTTTGTTTCACTTTCTTTTCCTTAAAGTGGGAATAATATGACTTGCCTTACCCTGTTCCTAGTACAGTGAGAATTCAGTACATATATGCAAAGGTACTTTGTCATTAGTAATCCAACAAATTCTTTACAAATATTTTATTAGTAAATGAAGCACTGACTTTTCTGACTCAAATCTTAAAATGTAATGGAATCCCTGGCTGTCATTTTCTGGCAAATCTGCCTGAATCCAACTGGGCAGGTGATGGGAAATAAGCAGGCTGGGCTGAGTCCATCTACAAATACGTCATGACACAAAGTAGTGCCATGATGGGGCAGTGTGGAAAGGTGGAAAGAAGTGGAAAGTCCACCATGGGATGTGTATGATGATTCATAAAATACAATGTTATTATAAAACATTGTCATAGTACCAATTCAAAGCATTCAAATTTTTTATTCATTTTTAAAATTTACGTATAGTAAAACTTAGGCTTTTTTGGAGGGGGGTGGAGCTAGCTTTTGGTTTCATTAATTTTCTCTAATTGTTTACCTAATTTGGCATTCATTTTTTTTCATTCTTGTCATTTTAAGTTTTATGTTTTTATTTATGCAGGATTAGCTTGCTTTCCTTTTATACTTCTTGAGATAGAAGCTTAGAACATTGATATTGGCATTTCCCCCTTCTAATAAAGCATTTACAAATTTATCCTAAGCACTTTTTTAGCTATATCCCACAAATTTTGATATGCTATGCTTTTAATACTATTCAGGATAAAATATTTTCTAATCTCTCTTGAGTTCTTATCTTACTAATGAAGTTTACAGAACTGAAATGCTGGATTTCCAAATATGTTGGCAATTTTTATATATCTTTTTATAATATATATCTCTAATTTAATATTTTGATGTTATCATAAGTATAATTTTAAGTTTTATTTTCCAGATTTTCATTGCTAGAATATAAAAACCCAGTTGAACTTGATATATTGTTGTTTATTCCAGTGATTTTGCTAAACTGAAATACTTGTTCTAGTAAGTAGTCTATGATTCCTGTAAACTACACATACTTCAGATGTACAATTTGATGAATTTTGATAGATGTATACACCAATGAAACCACCACCACAATCAAGACAGTTACTATTTCCATCACTCCCCAAGAGGTGCAAATTTCAAACTTACATTTCTTAGTATTTTCTGTATTCGTATTATGTTTTCTGCAAAGAAAGACAGTTTTACTCCATTCTTTCCAGTTTGTATTCCTCTTATGTGTCATAGAACACATTCGGTATAATTTCCACCTTTTAAAATCTTCCACCCTTTTAAATGTGGTGTGTCTTATGGCCTCATACATAGCTATTATGGTGAATATTTCATGCACACTTGAAAAGGACATGTATTTTGTCGTTGCTGAATGGGCTGTTTTCTCAATGTCAATTAGATGACGTTAGGTAATAATGTCCACATCTTCTAGATTCTTTCTGATTTTTTTTTTCTGCTTGTTCTGTCAATTACAGAAAGAAGAGAGCTGTAGCCTCCAACTCTAACTGGGGAAGTGTCTGTTTCTCCTTTCAGGTATGTCCAGTTTTACCTCAAGTACTTTTAAGCGGTTCTACCATGCATACTCTTTAGGATTGTCATGTTTTACATATATACATTTTTTAATTGAAGTATAGTTATAGTTAGTTTACAATGTTGCATCAACTTCTGGTGTAGAGCATAATGCTTCAGTCATACATGAACATACATATAAATTAATCTTTTTATTTTTTATAAAATGTGTCTGTTTATCCCTGATTACACCCTTTTCCCTAAATTTGATTTTGTCTGATATTCACACAGTCAATTCAGCTCTCTTATGTTTTGTATTTGCATGGTTTCATTTTTTCCTATCCTTTTACTCTTAACTTACTGTGTGTTTGAATTTAAGGTGTATTTTTCCTTAATGAACACAGGTTTATGCTGTTTTTTAATGTCTGAAAAGAGCTGTTTCTTACATTTTGCCCAGTTTTCTGTTTGTTTCTATTGGGGTGATATGTCCAGTGCCATTATTTCCTCATGGCAGAATTTCTTCTATACATTTTTGTCCTGTGGTTTGTTGTGTGCATGGCATTTAGTCTATACGCATTGTCACCTTCATGTTAATGACCACCAGACATATACTTTTCTTATTCTTGGCAATGCCTCTTTACACATTGAATAACCATTTGCATTCTGTTTTATGATTCGAGGTGAAATGACTACTGCCAGTATAGAAATGGCATTTATCATCACAATGCATTTATAAAAACCTCTCGGGACTAAAATATGTGTCTATCTACATACTTCAAAATATGAGCCACAGTAGGGATGAAAATCTCAGTTCCTCCATCCATGAAATACAAGCAAAGGAAGCACAGTATTTCTTAAATAAATGACACGTACCTCCAACACTGAATTATAAGTTGATGATCAAAAATTGCTGGCACCTGATTCCAAATGAAAAACTAAATAATTAAGTATACACTTAAATGTTAAAAATTAATTTCTTTTCATGTCTGATATTCAGATGTACAGAATGAAGTCTCAGTTATATTAATAATTTGGTGGAACTTATATTAAAAAGCTTGTGGTAAAATTTTTATTAAGAGGAGTAATATAATCACATACAATTTATGGCTTAAAATGCTTCATATCACTGTAATTGGATGTGTCAAATTTTATTTAAGCCTGATAGTATGGTTTCTGTATTTTATAATTCTTTTTGAACTAAGCTACTAAATTTATTCTATAAAGATTACTTTTTTCCAAATTTGTGCCTTAAACATTACAAAACTATATTTTCTCGATTTTAACAAAAGTTCTTAATGAGTGAATCTCTAAATGTTAGAAAAGTCTACTGATTTGTCATTCCTTTCATCTTTACATATTGATAACATACTCCCTTAATTACCATTTGTGTAGTGTCTTCAACATTTTTTTAGTAGAAGTTGATCTCTTTCCACCCTGAGACTGTTTTCTAGGTTACTTTACACAACATTGGTTGGCAACACACATAAACGTCCAGGTAGATACAGATCATTATTTTAAATTCAACCTATTATATCGCACCAAACTTTTACTGCATACAGTTATTATTACAAAATTTACCTGTTGTGGATTATCTACTATCATCAACAAAGAGAATGTGATATACACAAAAATAGGTAATCATACCTCAATTTCAGCCACAAAGAACAGTTTTTGTATAGAATTTAATGTGGTCTTCATAGAGAGAAATTTAACTGATGAAATAGTCAAGTTCTATGAAACCTAGAATTTCTTACATAAATGTATCTGTATTTTACCTAGCGCCTATAATTTTATGGGGAAATGAACTGGGTGTTTGGAAACAGATCAGAATTTTTGGGTGAAGGGAATTTTTAAGCAATATTTTTTATTTTGAAATATTGTAAGCTAGAGAAAGGTTTAAACATTACTATTATTTTAATAAATATCGCCTACAAATTCAAATTTTTTCCATACTCATATTAAATTTTTTACTGAATAAAATTCTGGAGATAAACTGAATTCTTTTATGAACCCCTAATGAACACCATTCCATTTCCCTCTTCCTCCCAAGAGGTAAACACTCCCTTAACTTGCTATTTGTCATTTCCAAGCATATTTGCTAATACTAGACAACATATACATGTATGAATCAACATGTATATATTCTTTGGGTCATATTTTTGAAGTTCTATAAATAGTATTATACATATTCACAATTATATAACTTGCTTTTTTTCTTAAGTAGATATTTATGATTTATGTAGCTTTGATTTATTAATTTAACTGCTATATACTATTCCAATTATATGACTCTAAAACAACATATTCATCAATTCTCCTATTGCTGGACATTTTTGTGATTTCCAGCTTTTCACCATTATAGAAAATGCTAAAATGAACATTCTTGTGAGGCCCTTCTTGTGCCACATTTGGGGTCCTTTCAAGTATATCTGAAAGTGCAATGCTGAGCGAGGTTATGTCCAGTTTCAATATTTCTAAAAATAACCCAAGGAATTAGGCAAATTTACAAGACCACTAGCAGTGAAGAAAGGTCAAAAGAATATTTTTATAGATTGATTTTAAGGGAAATCAAAAATCAAATTAATACTTTAGTCATATTTTGTTTATTATTTACAGGGACTCAGATGACATTTCTATAGAAGTATTTCAGTAAATTTAAGTATTTAAGAGTGTTTCAGGAAAACTTTGACATGATCTTATGGTACATGTTATTATAGCACCTGAATCTTAGTTATTAGCAGTTAATTATTGGTCATATGTTCAGAATCTCCTTGATTCAATAATCATTGTTTAACCATTCAAATAAGGTGTTAGAACCCTTTTCTCCTGGCTGTCTTGTTTCTATTTCTTCCATAACAGTCTCAATAATAAACATTTTTCCTGAGACTATTACCCACACTAAAAGTACCCTCATATCACTTTAATTTTTCATGATAAGTTCTGAAAGCACCGAGTGGAAAGTTTCATACTGCTGAGCACAACCTGCTGACTTCCCAGTGTCATGCTACATTTCCTTCACATCAGGCTACTCACTTGATTTGTGTTTCTTGTAATCTCAGGTTGCTCCTGTGCCATCTCTCGTCTCCTGAGATGGCTGCTGTCTTCTCTTTCCACATCACCTTCCCCATGTATTCCATGTGCAGCAAAAGAAAAAAAAAGATTAGAGGGACCCCTGAGGACTTTATTCCTTATTATGATCCAGTCATTTGCTGCAGTGACAAATAATTTATCAATATTATACAGGTCCTCTCCTGATCTGATTGATCAGTCATTCCCAACTTAGACATTTTAACTACAAGGGAGATAAATATCGAAAAGATTTGATCTTGCACCAGACATCTGAATGCATTTTCTTGGGTGTATTATTGTCTTAACATTATAATGGCTAAGAAATTGAATACATTATTTATATTAGTATAATTTCAATTCAATACTTTGAAAGAGATTTTAGATTCCTAAATATGTAAGCATGCAAGGACCACTGAAACTCATTACACCAGCAAGATGACTCACTGTTATCATTCTTTGTGATCCACACACTTGTCTACATTATGTACATTAGTCCACAAAGAATTCACTCAACAAACTTTCATAAGCTGGTGGACTATACCATCATCACATACTGAACAATGTAGCAAGTCATTATGATAATGATCTGATTGAAAAAAAGTGAATAGACATTCTTAAAATGTCTTTTCCACAACTATGTTGTGTGGATGTTTCTTATGTTTCCAGATAAATAATATAAAGTTTTTCTCCAAAATTCTATCCATCACTATATTTATGTCTTCCTCCCCTAACGGCAAGCAACTTTTCACTGATAAATTTCCATGGTAAGAATGTCCTTATCTTTAATTAATTAATTAATTAATTTTTTAATGGAGGTACTGGGGATTGAACCCAGGACCTCATGTGTGCTAAGCATGCACTCTACCACTGAGCTATATTCACCTCTTGGATAAATTGGGAGTTTGAAATTTGCAGATACTAAATACTATATATAAAATAGACAAACAACAAGTTTCTTCTGTATAGCACAATATCTTGCAGTAACCTATAATGAAAAAGAATATGAAAATGAATCTATGTATGTATACAGATGATTGAAACATTATGCTGTACACCAGAAATTGATGCAACATTGCAAATTGACTATACTTTAATAAAAAGGAAGGGAAAAAAAAAGAAAGAAAAGGAAAAAGAACATCCTTATCAATTCTGACAAACAGTTCAGATTCCAAATTCCACTGCCACGTTTTCCTTGAGCCCTTCTTGGGCAATTTTAAGCCTCCCCCACCCCACCTTGGAGTAGCAGGCTTTTCTCTCCCTTCGTCCCCTCATCCTTCCAACCAAGTCCTCATCTTTCTAGTATCTTCTGAGCCTTGCAATGTCTGTCAACCTTAGATTGCAGCTGAGGCCACCAGGCTGCAGATATGCCAAACAGAGAAGCAGCAGATCCTGGCACATGGCTGGTGTTTAATTAAATAATGGTTGAGTACAGAGAAGCTTTGAGAAAAAAATGTCTGTGCAGACAACTTCCCACTGTCTTGGGAGGATGTGAAATAGCTGAATAGCTGAATAGCTGAATAGCTGAATAACTGAGATCTTTCTTAATCTTAGTGTCACAAAACCCTCATCTGGAAGCCTGACAGCCCAACAAGGTCAAAGTCGAAATGAAACTGTTACAACAGAAGTGGATAATAAGTGCCTTTTACTTTCTTTCAACCACTAGGGTTCTCAGGAAAGATGGAGTCATAAGCCAAGGGCTGTGCTTAGTATTCTTGTGCAATACTGGACCGTGTCTGCCTTCTAGTTTTCAGGGACTTCTGCCCTCATCAAGAGGACTTTGTTATCAGTACTCCCTGAAAAAAAAAAGGCAGGGAGAGACAGATTGCAAAAGCGTGGACTTTCTGAACCCAGCAGGCCCCATCAGTCTGTTATGCTGCCTGAGTTCTGGAGAGCCATGGAATTATAGGGGACACTCAGGACTGAGTAGGAATCCCAGGGTCTGCTCATCCCATTCTGCCAACCTAAAAGTTTATGCAAAACAATCTGAAACTTCCCCGGTCTCTAAGATAAGAATAATGTTTCCTCCTCCCACGAATTTTCAGGCTGATTAAATGATGCATCTGGCCCTCACCAAGTGGCTTTTGAAGTGTCTATGGGGTATCTGGAGGAACTTGGCTTCCTTTTTAAAAAAATTTTATTGTTTTGTTGAAGTATAGTCAGTTTATAATGTGTTCATTTCTGGTATGCAGCATAATAATTCAGATATATATGTATCTGTGTGTGTGTGTGTGTTTGTGTGTGGGTATATACAAATATATATATTTGGTTGAATTGAAATTGATAATTCTCATTTAAAAATAATTATATTCCAGAAATATACTTTATATTAAATGGAATTGATGATTTTTCCTTACTTACATTGTTTATATAAATAAATATTAATTTAATTCTGATGATTGGCTTTAAATATTTGTATTACTAATTTTATTTTCTATTATTGTAAAATAAGAGATATAATGTACAATAATCTTTCTGAGAAGGATTCTATACTACTATTTGAATTAAAAGATTTAGTATATATTTCCTGAAGTATTTTTATTTGTGCCTTGAAATGTTCTTGTAAAGAAATACTCCACAATTCTTGGTGGTAAACATGTCTCTTCTTTAATGTGTGCCTCATATTTATATAGCTTTTATTCATTCATTTATTATAGTGCATTGCCTCATCCAATCACAGTGGGGCTGCGTTTCTTCAGGCGGCGCGGAGGGCAGCCTGACCCGGGGTCCTTGGAGCGGGCGCCGTGGCCACGCCCCCTTCCTGGGGCGGGCCCTGCCTTGTTCCAGTTGCTTCCAGAGAGGATGTACGCCGAAGGGGAGCGGAGCGGTGAGCGCTGTGTGTCCTCCAGGCCTCTCCGCGAACGTGGAGTGGCGCCTGGGGCCCCATGGACGCGGAGTCAAGAGACAAGGGGTGTTGGAGCCATCGAGGGCATGGGTACTCTTCGAAAAGGTAGGCCCCGCGAACGGCTCCACGAAGCGGCGGCGGCGGCGGCGGCGGCGGGCGGGGGGCGGCGGGCGGCGGCGGAGGGAGGCGGCGGGAGGCGGGCGGCGGCGGCGGCGGCGGCACCCAGCAAGCTGCTGGCATCTCTGTTAACGAACAAGGGCCCGGTTCCCGCTACCGGAGCGGGAGCGCGGCGGGCTGCGGGAGGCGGGAGGCGGCGGCGGGAGGCGGGCGGTGGCGGGAGGCAGCGGCGGCGGGCGGTGGCGGCGGCGGCGGGTGGCGGCGGGAGGCGGGGGGGGGAGGCGGTGGGAGGCGGCGGCGGCGGCGGGCGGCGGCGGGAGGCGGGCGGCGGCGGCGGCGGCGGCGGCGGCGGCACACAGCACGCTGCTGGCATCTCTGTTAACGAACAAGGGCCCGGTTCCCGCTACCGGAGCGGGAGCGCGGCGGGCTGCGGGAGGCGGGAGGCGGCGGCGGGAGGCGGGCGGTGGCGGGAGGCAGCGGCGGCGGGCGGTGGCGGCGGCGGCGGGTGGCGGCGGGAGGCGGGGGGGGGAGGCGGTGGGAGGCGGCGGCGGCGGCGGGCGGCGGCGGGAGGCGGGCGGCGGCGGCGGCGGCGGCGGCGGCGGCACACAGCACGCTGCTGGCATCTCTGTTAACGAACAAGGGCCCGGTTCCCGCTACCGGAGCGGGAGCGCGGCGGGCTGCGGGAGGCGGGAGGCGGCGGCGGGAGGCGGGCGGTGGCGGGAGGCAGCGGCGGCGGGCGGCGGCGGCGGCGGGAGGCGGGAGACGGCGGCGGCGGCGGCGGTAGGCGGGAGACGGCGGCGGCGGCAGCGGCGGCGGGCGGCGGCAGGAGGCGGGAGACGGTGGCGGCGGCGGCGGGCGGTGGCGGGCGGCGGCGGGAGGCGTCGGCGGCGCGGCGGCACCCAGCACACTGCTGGCATCGCTGTGAACGAACAAGGGCCCGGTTCCCGCCGCGCGGAGTGGGAGCGCGGAGGGCTGCGGGCAGCAGCGGGAGGCGGCGGCGGGCGGCGGCGGGATGCGGGAGACGGTGGCGGGAGGCAGCGGCGGCGGGCGGCCGCGGAGGCGGCACCCAGCACGCTGCTGGCATCGCTGTGAACGATCAAGGGCCCGGTTCCCGCCGCGCTCCCGCTCCGCGCGGGCGGCGGCAGGCGGCGGCGGGAGGCGGGAGACGGCGGCAGGAGGCGGGCAGTGGCGGGAGGCAGCGGCGGCGGGCGGCGGCGGCGGCGGCGGCGGCGGCGGCACCTAGCACGCTGCTGGCATCTATCTCTGTTAACGAACAAGGGCCCGGTTCCCGCCGCGCGGAGCGGGAGGGCTGCGGGCGGCGGCAGGCAGCGGCGGCGGGCGGCGGCGGCGGCGGGCGGCGGCGGGAGGCGGGAGAAGGCGGCTGGAGGCGGGCGGCGGCGGCGGCGGCGGTACCCAGCATGCTGCTGGCATCGCTGTGAACGATCAAGGGCCCGGTTCCCGCCGCGCGGAGCTGGAGCGCGGCGGGCTGCGGGAGGCGGCAGGCGGCGGCGGGAGGCGGGCGGTGGCGGGAGGCGGCGGCGGCAGGCGGTGGCGGCGGCGGCACCCAGCACGCTGCTGGCATCTCTGTGAACGAACAAGGGCCCGGTTCCCGCTACCGGAGCGGGAGCGCGGCGGGCGGCGGGAGGCGGCGGCGGGAGGCGGGCGGTGGCGGGAGGCAGCGGCGGCGGGCGGCGGCGGCGGCGGCGGGCGGCGGCGGGAGGCGGGAGACGGCGGCGGGCGGCGGCGGGAGGCGGGGGGGGGGCAGGCGGTGGGAGGCGGCGGCGGCGGCGGGCGGCGGGCGGCGGCGGGAGGCGTCGGCGGCGCGGCGGCACCCAGCACACTGCTGGCATCGCTGTGAACGAACAAGGGCCCGGTTCCCGCCGCGCGGAGTGGGAGCGCGGAGGGCTTCGGGCAGCAGCGGGAGGCGGCGGCGGGCGGCGGCGGGATGCGGGAGACGGCGGCGGGAGGCGGACGGTGGCGGGAGGCAGCGGCGGCACCCAGCACGCTGCTGGCATCGCTGTGAACGAACAAGGGCCCGGTTCCCGCCGCGCTCCCGCTCCGCGCGGGCGGCGGCAGGCGGCGGCGGGAGGCGGGAGACGGCGGCAGGAGGCGGGTAGTGGCGGGCGGCGGCGGCGGCACCTAGCACGCTGCTGGCATCTCTGTTAACGAACCATGGCCCGGTTCCCGCCGCGCTCCCGCTCCGCGGGGGCGGCGGCAGGCGGCGGCGGGAGGCGGGAGACGGCGGCAGGAGGCGGGTAGTGGCGGGCGGCGGCGGCGGCACCTAGCATGCTGCTGGCATCTCTGTTAACGAACAAGGGCCCGGTTCCCGCCGCGCGGAGCGGGAGGGCGGCGGGCGGCGGCGGGAGGCGGGAGAAGGCGGCTGGAGGCGGGCGGCTGCGGCGGCGGCGGTACCCAGCATGATGCTGGCATCGCTGTGAACGATCAAGGGCCCGGTTCCCGCCGCGCGGAGCTGGAGCGCGGCGGGCTGCGGGAGGCGGCAGGCGGCGGCGGGAGGCGGGAGACAGCGGTGGGAGGCTGGCGGCAGGCGGGAGGCGGCGGCAGCGGGCGGCGGCGGCAGCGGCGGCTCCCAGCGCACTGCTGGCATCGCTGTGAACGAACAACGGAAAGGAAGACATGGAGGAGGAGAAGGAGGTGATGGAGCAGGTGGTGGTGGTGGAGGAGGAGGTGGTGGAGGAGGAGCTGGTGGAGGATGTGGAGGAGGAGGATGTGGAGGAGGAGGATGTGGAGGAGGAGGAGGATGTGGAGAAGGAGGAGGATGTGGAGAAGGAGGAAAATGTGAAGGAGGTGGAGGAGGAGAAGGGGTGGAGGAGGAGGAGGAGGCGGAGGAGGAGGCGGAGGAGGAGCTCGAGGACGAGGAGGAGGTGGAGGAGGAGGAGGTGGAGGAGGAGGAGGAGATGGAGGAGGAGGTGGAGGAGGATTATTAAAATAATCCTCAAGATTGTTTCTAATTTCCATAATAATACTTAATTAAAGCTACTTCATACGCAACTATTAACAAAGAAAGTAATTGCTGCCAGTCTTCCAGATAGCCTGCAAGGAGTTCCAGAATTGAATTATGGAGAATTAACTGGATAAATCAATCTGGAAGTAGATTTACCACTGGTGCAGCATTTAGCCTCTAATGTAAAGAGCCAGAAGCAGTCTTTCGATGGAATCTCAAAGTACGCTCAGTTCTTTCCTGGTTTCCTTGACCAAGAAGAGCAGTACTACCTTTCTCTACCTAAAAGGGAATGTGGAGGAGTAGGAGGAGGTGGAGGAGGAGGAGGAGGAGGAGGTGGAGGAGGAGGAGGATGTGGAGGAGGAGGAGGATGTGGAGGAGGATGTGGAGGAGGTGGAGGATGTGGAGGAGGAGGATGTAGAGGAGGAGGATGTGGAGGAGGAGGAGGATGTGGAATTGGAGGAGGAGGATGTGGAGGAGGAGGAGGATGTGGAGGAGGAGGAGGATGTGGAGGAGGTGGAGGAGGAGGAGATGGAGGAGGAGGAGGAGGTGGAGGAGGTGTGGAGGAGGAGGTGGTGGAGTAGGAGTTGGAGGAGGTGGTGGAGGAGGTGGTGGAGGAGGAGGATTATTAAAATAATCCTCAAGATTGTTTCTAATTTCCAAAATAATATTGAATTAAAGCTATTTCATACGCAACTATTAAGAAAGAAAGTAATTGATGCCAGTCTTCCAGATAGCCTGCAAGGTGTTCCAGAATTGAATTATGGAGAATTAACTGGATAAATGAGTCTGGAAGTAGATTTACCACTGGTGCAGCATTTAGCCTCTAAGGAAAAGAGCCAGAAGCAGTCTTTCGATGGAATCTAAAAGTACGCTCAGTTCTTTCCTGGTTTCTAGGACCAGGAAGAGCAGTACTACCTTTCTCTACCTAAAAAGGAATGTGGAGAAGTAGGAGGAGGAGGAGGTGGAAGAGAAAGAGGAGTTGGAGGAGGAAGAGGAGGTGGAGGAGGAAGAGGAGGTGGAGGAGTATGCGGAGGAGGAGGAGGTGGAGGAGGAGGTGGAGGAGGAGGAGGTGGAGGAGGAGGTGGAGGAGGAGGAGATGGAGGAGGAGGTGGAGGAGGAGGAGGTGGAGGAGGAGGAGGAGGTAGAGGAGGAGGTGGATGTGGAATTGGAGGAGGAGGAGGAGGTGGAGGAGGAGGAGGTGGTGGAGGAGGAGGAGGTGGTGGAGGAGGAGGTGGAGGAGGAGGAGGTGGTGGAGGAGGAGGTGGAGGAGGAGGAGGTGGTGGAGGAGGAGGTGGAGGAGGAGGAGGATTATTAAAATAATCCTCAAGATTGTTTCTAATTTCCAAAATAATACTGAATTAAAGCTATTTCATACGCAACTTTTAAGAAAGAAAGTAATTGCTGCCAGTCTTCCAGATAGCCTGCAAGGAGTTCCAGAATTGAATTACGGAGAATTAACTGGATAACTCAATCTGGATGTAGATTTACCACTGGTGCAGCATTTAGCCTCTAATGAAAAGAGCCAGAAAGAGTCTTTCGATGGAATCTCAAAGTACGCTCAGTTCTTTCCTGGTTTCTTTGACCAAGAAGAGCAGTACTACCTTTCTCTACCTAAAAAGGAATGTGGAGGAGAAGGAGGAGGTGGAGGAGGAGGATGAGGTGGAGGAGTTGGAGGAGGAGGAGGAGGATGTGGTGGAGGAGGAGGAGGATGTGGTGGAGGAGGAGGAGGATGTGGTGGAGGAGGAGGAGGATGTGGAGGAGGAGGAGGATGTGGAGGAGGTGGAGGAGGAGGAGGAGGAGGTGGAGGAGGAGGAGGTGGAGGAGGAGGAGGTGGAGGAGGAGGTTGTGGAGGAGGAGGTGGAGGAGGAGGAGGTGGTGGAGGAGGAGGAGGTGGAGGAGGAGGAGGGTTATTAAAATAATCCTCAAGATTGTTTCTAATTTCCAAAATAATATTGAATTAAAGCTACTTCATACGCAACTATTAAGAAAGAAAGTAATTGCTGCCAGTCTTCCAGATAGCCTGCAAGGAGTTCCAGAATTGAATTATGGAGAATTATCTGGATACATCAATCTGGAAGTAGATTTACCACTGGTGCAGCATTTAGCCTCTAATGAAAAGAGCCAGAAGCAGTCTTTCGATGGAATCTCAAAGTACGCTCAGTTCTTTCCTGGTTTCTAGGACCAGGAAGAGCAGTACTACCTTTCTCTACCTAAAAAGGAATGTGGAGGAGTAGGAGGAGGTGGAGGAGGAGGATGAGGTGGTGGAGTTGGAGGAGGAGGAGGAGGAGGTGGAGGAGGAAGAGGTGGAGGAGGAGGAGGAAGTGGAGGAGGAGGATGAGGTGGAGGAGTTGGAGGAGGAGGAGGAGGAGGATGTTGTGGAGGAGGAGGAGGAGGATGTGGAGGAGGAGGAGGATGTGGAGGAGGAGGATGTGGAGGAGGAGGAGGATGTGGAGGAGGTGGAGGAGGAGGAGGTCGAGGAGGAGGAGGTGTAGGAGGTGGTGGAGGTGGAGGAGGAGGAGGTGGAGGAGGAGGAGGAGGTGGAGGAGGAGGAGGATTATTAAAATAATCCTCAAGATTGTTTCTAATTTCCAAAATAATATTGAATTAAAGCTACTTCATACGCAACTATTTAGAAAGAAAGTAATTGCTGCCAGTCTTCCAGATAGCCTGCAAGGAGTTCCAGAATTGAATTATGGAGAATTAACTGGATAACTCAATCTGGAAGTAGATTTACCACTGGTGCAGCATTTAGCCTCTAATGAAAAGAGCCAGAAGCAGTCTTTCGATGGAATCTCAAGTACCCTCAGTTCTTTGTTGGTTTCTTTGACCAAGAAGAGCAGTACTACCTTTCTCTACCTAAAAAGGAATGTGGAGGAGTAGGAGGAGTTGGAGGAGGAGGAGGAGGTGGAGGAGTTGGAGGAGGAGGAGGAGGAGGTGGAGGAGGAGGAGGTGGAGGAGGAGGTGGATGTGGAATTGGAGGAGGAGGAGGTGGAGGAGGAGGAGTTTGAGGAGGAGGACGAGTTGGAGGAGGTGGAGGAGGAGGAGGAGGAGGTGGAGGATGAGGAGGAGGTGGAGGAGGAGGAGGTGGAGGAGGAGGAGGAGGTGGTGGAGGAGGAGGATTATTTAAATAATCCTCACGATTTTTTCTAATTTCTAAAATATTTAATTAAAGCTACTTCATACGCAACTATTAAGAAAGAAAGTAATTGCTGCCAGTCTTCCAGATAGCCTGCAATGAATTCAATAGTTGAACTATGGAGAATTAACTGGATAAATCAATCTGGAAGTAGATTTACCACTGGTGCAGCATTTAGCCTCTAATGAAAAGAGCCAGAAGCAGTCTTTCGATGGAATCTCAAGTACCCTCATTTCTTTCCTGGATTCTTTGACCAAGAATAGCAGTACTACCTTTCTCTACCTAAAAAGGAATGTGGAGGAGTAGGAGGAGGTGGAGGAGGAGGATGAGGTGGAGGAGTTGGAGGAGGGAGGAGTTGGAGGAGGAGGAGGTGGAGGAGGAGGTGGAGGAGGAGGATGAGGTGGAGGAGTTGGAGGAGGAGGAGGAGGAGGATGTGGTGGAGGAGGAGGAGGATGTGGTGGAGGAGGAGGAGGATGTGGAGGAGGAGGAGAATGTGGTGGAGGAGGAGGATGTGGAGGAGGTGGAGGAGGAGGAGGAGGTGGAGGAGGAGGAGGATGTGGAGGAGGTGGAGGAGGAGGAGGTGGTGGAGGAGGAGGTGGTGGAGGAGGAGGAGGTGGTGGAGGAGGAGGAGGTGGAGGAGGAGGAGGATTATTAAAATAATCCTCAAGATTGTTTCTAATTTCCAAAATAATATTGAATTAAAGCTATTTCATACGCAACTATTAAGAAAGAAAGTAATTGCTGCCAGTCTTCCAGATAGCCTGCAAGGAATTCCAGAATTGAATTATGGAGAATTATCTGGATAAATCAATCTGGAAGTAGATTTACCACTGGTGCAGCATTTAGCCTCTAATGAAAAGAGCCAGAAGCAGTCTTTCGATGGAATCTAAAAGTACGCTCAGTTCTTTCCTGGTTTCTAGGACCAGGAAGAGCAGTACTACCTTTCTCTACCTAAAAAGGAATGTGGAGAAGTAGGAGGAGGAGGAGGTGGAGGAGAAAGAGGAGTTGGAGGAGGAAGAGGAGGTGGAGGAGGAAGAGGAGGTGGAGGAGTATGCGG
>NW_027328742.1:16936080-16938580 GCF_048564905.1 Vicugna pacos | reverse complement strand
GAGGTGGAGGAGGAGGAGGAGGTGGAGGAGGAGGAGGTGGTGGAGGTGGAGGAGGAGGAGGTGGAGGAGGAGGAGGAGGAGGTGGAGGAGGAGGAGGATTATTAAAATAATCCTCAAGATTGTTTCTAATTTACAAAATAATATTGAATTAAAGCTACTTCATACGCAACTATTAAGAAAGAAAGTAATTGCTGCCAGTCTTCCAGATAGCCTGCAAGGAGTTCCAGAATTGAATTATGGAGAATTAACTGGATAAATCAACCTGGAAGTAGATTTACCACTGGTGCAGCATTTAGCCTCTAATGAAAACAGCCAGAAGCAGTCTTTCGATGGAATCTCAAAGTACGCTCAGTTCTTTCCTGGTTTCTAGGACCAGGAAGAGCAGTACTACCTTTCTCTACCTAAAAAGGAATGTGGAGGAGTAGGAGGAGGTGGAGGAGGAGGATGAGGTGGTGGAGTTGGAGGAGGAGGAGGAGGAGGTGGAGGAGGAAGAGGTGGAGGAGGAGGAGGAAGTGGAGGAGGAGGATGAGGTGGAGGAGTTGGAGGAAGAGGAGGAGGAGGATGTTGTGGAGGAGGAGGAGGAGGATGTGGAGGAGGAGGAGGATGTGGAGGAGGAGGATGTGGAGGAGGAGGAGGATGTGGAGGAGGTGGAGGAGGAGGAGGTGGAGGAGGAGGAGGTGTAGGAGGTGGTGGAGGTGGAGGAGGAGGAGGTGGAGGAGGAGGAGGAGGTGGAGGAGGAGGAGGATTATTAAAATAATCCTCAAGATTGTTTCTAATTTCCAAAATAATATTGAATTAAAGCTACTTCATACGCAACTATTTAGAAAGAAAGTAATTGCTGCCAGTCTTCCAGATAGCCTGCAAGGAGTTCCAGAATTGAATTATGGAGAATTAACTGGATAACTCAATCTGGAAGTAGATTTACCACTGGTGCAGCATTTAGCCTCTAATGAAAAGAGCCAGAAGCAGTCTTTCGATGGAATCTCAAGTACCCTCAGTTCTTTGTTGGTTTCTTTGACCAAGAAGAGCAGTACTACCTTTCTCTACCTAAAAAGGAATGTGGAGGAGTAGGAGGAGTTGGAGGAGGAGGAGGAGGTGGAGGAGTTGGAGGAGGAGGAGGAGGAGGTGGAGGAGGAGGAGGTGGAGGAGGAGGTGGATGTGGAATTGGAGGAGGAGGAGGTGGAGGAGGAGGAGTTTGAGGAGGAGGACGAGTTGGAGGAGGTGGAGGAGGAGGAGGAGGAGGAGGTGGAGGATGAGGAGGAGGTGGAGGAGGAGGAGGTGGAGGAGGAGGAGGAGGTGGTGGAGGAGGAGGATTATTTAAATAATCCTCACGATTTTTTCTAATTTCTAAAATATTTAATTAAAGCTACTTCATACGCAACTATTAAGAAAGAAAGTAATTGCTGCCAGTCTTCCAGATAGCCTGCAATGAATTCAATAGTTGAACTATGGAGAATTAACTGGATAAATCAATCTGGAAGTAGATTTACCACTGGTGCAGCATTTAGCCTCTAATGAAAACAGCCAGAAGCAGTCTTTCGATGGAATCTCAAGTACCCTCATTTCTTTCCTGGATTCTTTGACCAAGAATAGCAGTACTACCTTTCTCTACCTAAAAAGGAATGTGGAGGAGTAGGAGGAGGTGGAGGAGGAGGATGAGGTGGAGGAGTTGGAGGAGGGAGGAGTTGGAGGAGGAGGAGGTGGAGGAGGAGGTGGAGGAGGAGGATGAGGTGGAGGAGTTGGAGGAGGAGGAGGAGGAGGATGTGGTGGAGGAGGAGGAGGATGTGGTGGAGGAGGAGGAGGATGTGGAGGAGGAGGAGAATGTGGTGGAGGAGGAGGATGTGGAGGAGGTGGAGGAGGAGGAGGAGGTGGAGGAGGAGGAGGATGTGGAGGAGGTGGAGGAGGAGGAGGTGGTGGAGGAGGAGGTGGTGGAGGAGGAGGAGGTGGTGGAGGAGGAGGAGGTGGAGGAGGAGGAGGATTATTAAAATAATCCTCAAGATTGTTTCTATTTTCCAAAATAATATTGAATTAAAGCTATTTCATACGCAACTATTAAGAAAGAAAGTAATTGCTGCCAGTCTTCCAGATAGCCTGCAAGGAATTCCAGAATTGAATTATGGAGAATTATCTGGATAAATCAATCTGTAAGTAGATTTACCACTGGTGCAGCATTTAGCCTCTAATGAAAAGAGCCAGAAGCAGTCTTTCGATGGAATCTAAAAGTACGCTCAGTTCTTTCCTGGTTTCTAGGACCAGGAAGAGCAGTACTACCTTTCTCTACCTAAAAAGGAATGTGGAGAAGTAGGAGGAGGAGGAGGTGGAGGAGAAAGAGGAGTTGGAGGAGGAAGAGGAGGTGGAGGAGGAAGAGGAGGTGGAGGAGTATGCGGAGGAGGAGGAGGTGGAGGAGGAGGTGGAGGAGGTGGAGGAGGAGGTGGAGGAGGAAGAGGTGGAGGAGGAGGAGGAGGTGGAGGTGGAGGAGGAGGAGGAGGTGGAGGAGGAG
>NW_027328742.1:16928580-16931080 GCF_048564905.1 Vicugna pacos | reverse complement strand
AGGAAGAGGTGGAGGAGGAGGAGGAAGTGGAGGAGGAGGATGAGGTGGAGGAGTTGGAGGAGGAGGAGGAGGAGGATGTGGTGGAGGAGGAGGAGGAGGAGGAGGATGTGGAGGAGGAGGAGGATGTGGAGGAGGAGGATGTGGAGGAGAAGGAGGATGTGGAGAGGTGGAGGAGGAGGAGGAGGTGGAGGAGGAGGAGGTGGTGGAGGTGGAGGAGGAGGAGGTGGAGGAGGAGGAGGAGGAGGTGGAGGAGGAGGAGGATTATTAAAATAATCCTCAAGATTGTTTCTAATTTACAAAATAATATTGAATTAAAGCTACTTCATACGCAACTATTAAGAAAGAAAGTAATTGCTGCCAGTCTTCCAGATAGCCTGCAAGGAGTTCCAGAATTGAATTATGGAGAATTAACTGGATAAATCAACCTGGAAGTAGATTTACCACTGGTGCAGCATTTAGCCTCTAATGAAAACAGCCAGAAGCAGTCTTTCGATGGAATCTCAAAGTACGCTCAGTTCTTTCCTGGTTTCTAGGACCAGGAAGAGCAGTACTACCTTTCTCTACCTAAAAAGGAATGTGGAGGAGTAGGAGGAGGTGGAGGAGGAGGATGAGGTGGTGGAGTTGGAGGAGGAGGAGGAGGAGGTGGAGGAGGAAGAGGTGGAGGAGGAGGAGGAAGTGGAGGAGGAGGATGAGGTGGAGGAGTTGGAGGAAGAGGAGGAGGAGGATGTTGTGGAGGAGGAGGAGGAGGATGTGGAGGAGGAGGAGGATGTGGAGGAGGAGGATGTGGAGGAGGAGGAGGATGTGGAGGAGGTGGAGGAGGAGGAGGTGGAGGAGGAGGAGGTGTAGGAGGTGGTGGAGGTGGAGGAGGAGGAGGTGGAGGAGGAGGAGGAGGTGGAGGAGGAGGAGGATTATTAAAATAATCCTCAAGATTGTTTCTAATTTCCAAAATAATATTGAATTAAAGCTACTTCATACGCAACTATTTAGAAAGAAAGTAATTGCTGCCAGTCTTCCAGATAGCCTGCAAGGAGTTCCAGAATTGAATTATGGAGAATTAACTGGATAACTCAATCTGGAAGTAGATTTACCACTGGTGCAGCATTTAGCCTCTAATGAAAAGAGCCAGAAGCAGTCTTTCGATGGAATCTCAAGTACCCTCAGTTCTTTGTTGGTTTCTTTGACCAAGAAGAGCAGTACTACCTTTCTCTACCTAAAAAGGAATGTGGAGGAGTAGGAGGAGTTGGAGGAGGAGGAGGAGGTGGAGGAGTTGGAGGAGGAGGAGGAGGAGGTGGAGGAGGAGGAGGTGGAGGAGGAGGTGGATGTGGAATTGGAGGAGGAGGAGGTGGAGGAGGAGGAGTTTGAGGAGGAGGACGAGTTGGAGGAGGTGGAGGAGGAGGAGGAGGAGGAGGTGGAGGATGAGGAGGAGGTGGAGGAGGAGGAGGTGGAGGAGGAGGAGGAGGTGGTGGAGGAGGAGGATTATTTAAATAATCCTCACGATTTTTTCTAATTTCTAAAATATTTAATTAAAGCTACTTCATACGCAACTATTAAGAAAGAAAGTAATTGCTGCCAGTCTTCCAGATAGCCTGCAATGAATTCAATAGTTGAACTATGGAGAATTAACTGGATAAATCAATCTGGAAGTAGATTTACCACTGGTGCAGCATTTAGCCTCTAATGAAAACAGCCAGAAGCAGTCTTTCGATGGAATCTCAAGTACCCTCATTTCTTTCCTGGATTCTTTGACCAAGAATAGCAGTACTACCTTTCTCTACCTAAAAAGGAATGTGGAGGAGTAGGAGGAGGTGGAGGAGGAGGATGAGGTGGAGGAGTTGGAGGAGGGAGGAGTTGGAGGAGGAGGAGGTGGAGGAGGAGGTGGAGGAGGAGGATGAGGTGGAGGAGTTGGAGGAGGAGGAGGAGGAGGATGTGGTGGAGGAGGAGGAGGATGTGGTGGAGGAGGAGGAGGATGTGGAGGAGGAGGAGAATGTGGTGGAGGAGGAGGATGTGGAGGAGGTGGAGGAGGAGGAGGAGGTGGAGGAGGAGGAGGATGTGGAGGAGGTGGAGGAGGAGGAGGTGGTGGAGGAGGAGGTGGTGGAGGAGGAGGAGGTGGTGGAGGAGGAGGAGGTGGAGGAGGAGGAGGATTATTAAAATAATCCTCAAGATTGTTTCTATTTTCCAAAATAATATTGAATTAAAGCTATTTCATACGCAACTATTAAGAAAGAAAGTAATTGCTGCCAGTCTTCCAGATAGCCTGCAAGGAATTCCAGAATTGAATTATGGAGAATTATCTGGATAAATCAATCTGTAAGTAGATTTACCACTGGTGCAGCATTTAGCCTCTAATGAAAAGAGCCAGAAGCAGTCTTTCGATGGAATCTAAAAGTACGCTCAGTTCTTTCCTGGTTTCTAGGACCAGGAAGAGCAGTACTACCTTTCTCTACCTAAAAAGGAATGTGGAGAAGTAGGAGGAGGAGGAGGTGGAGGAGAAAGAGGAGTT